>NC_142364.1:10913833-11043833 GCF_059441175.1 Urocampus carinirostris
TGAACTTCGATGAGTGGGGGTTTTGATTACTATATTGGCACAACTGGCCTTTTTTCTTTAAATTTTCCCAACATTTTTAAAACTTGCCCTAAAATACATTTAAAAATTGCGAGAAGGAAGCCGAAGATGAAATTCTTGTGATGCATTTTCTTTCTCTCTTTTATTCCACTGATTAAAGATATCCTGAATGAAGAAGTCGGCTTGGCTTGACTTTGGATGGCTTTAAGATGATTAAAGTAAATATTTCTCACAAATACATTTGAATGCTCCTCTAAGTGAATGCTTCAATTGACTATGTGTGTATATGTATCTCAAAATGAATATTTCCAACATATGATTCAACCTAATGCTTCCATGTCGTGTTTATGAGCATCCCTCCCACTCCCTTTTCATGTCAGCACACCTGTTATCCACCAATAAGAGCACAGCAACAGTGAAAGCTCCGCCTTCTGCAGCCATGGCGTTGCTATTGGTTACCGTGGGTGGAGACCAGTTACGTGATGTCATAATATTTCTTTCTCCCAAGTAAGTCAATCGAAATGCTTTGTCATTTTCCAAACACACTCAAGCAGACAACAAAGCATGCATGCATATATTTATTGTTTTGATTCTGATTTTTGTTGCACCTTCACTTTCTACACGTGCATGTATTTATTTCCATGCCCCATTCACATTTATTTATAGAAAAAGTATTTTTGTCATTGATAAATGATTAATATGAGTATTGTTTACAATATATATAATATGCAGTTGGCAAACATATTTATACCTAAATAATCATTGATATTTTAGGTTTGCCATAATATCAAATATGCTATCTTTCAATTTTATTCTTTTTCAATGTATAACCTAAAAAAATAAACAATTAAAAGGTCATACTAACACCAGAAATGAGCAAGTAGATGGGGTTTCTCATCTTTTCTGATTGCTTAGTCATTTTTTTTTATCTTTTACTCCTTTTGTTGTTTTCTACTGTATTTATAGGATATGGGTACATGATACTCTTCTCTCTCGAAAAGGGGCCAATAGAAATGCTGCGTTCTAAGCACAAAGTCATGCAGACAATTGAGCAAATATACGTGTTTTTTGTTAAAAAATTTTACATGTTTAAAAATTCATGAAAGGAGATGCAGGATATAATGGAACACAAACTAGCTCTAACTGAACAAAACATGAAGTTAAGACATCGCATGACATGTCTAATACTAACTAAACAAAAATATGAAAGACAAAGCATAACATGTCGGAACACTAACAGATTTTTTTAATAAAGGCAGACAAAGCAGGATACAATGGAACATGAATTAGCTGTAACTGTACAAAACTTTGAGATATGACACTGCAGAATATTTTTACTCTAACTGGACAAAAATAGGTGAAGAAAGCATAGTATGTTGGAACACTAACAAAACAAAACGCAGGATATGTTGACACACTAGCTCTAACCGAACAAATCATTGAGACAACTTAGGCTATTTTAAAACCTCAATTAACTGAACACAACCTGGATGAAGACAATGCAGGATATGTAGAAACACTCGTTTTAACTGAAGAAAACCTAAAAGGACAGAACGTAGATTTTGGAACCTAAACTGACAAAACGGAAGACAATGTAAGATATGATGAAACAGTAATTAGCTCTAACTCAACAAAACATAGAAGAAATACAATGTATGTTGAGGCTCTTACTAGTTTAGCTGTCCCAAAATATGAAAGATGTAAAACGCAGCGGATGTTAGAGCACAAATTCCTTGAACAAAACATAGATGGCAGTGCAGGATATGTTGGAACACTAATTAGTTCTAACTGAACAAAACTTGAAGATAAAACATTGCAGGATAACCAAACAAAACCAGAAGACAAAGCATAATATGTTGGAGCCCCAAAACAACTGAACAAAACGCAGTAATTAGCTTTATCTGAACCAAACGTGAACGAAAGATATCCCAGGACAAAGCATTTTCTTCCAGTTCGCTAAATTTTCCTTTTTTTTTTATATATTTTATTTTGGAAGTGTGGGTGAGAAGTGTCCAAGGTTTGTAAACAACCTGGAACTTTCACCGGAAACGCTTTCGATTTTTTTAATGCTTTTATTTGGAGAGGCGCGTTTTCCGGTGTATCCCTTATGCCGACTCACTTGTCACTTTGTGTCTGCACATTAGCTTCGGGAATAAAAATCGTGCAACTGCGTGAAAAAAATATTTTTTTTTTCTTCCATTTTGGGGCGTTTTCACCAGGGTTGGGGGACATATTTAGTCTTTTATTGTCATTTTTTAGTCCTCATTTGTCCGCTTGGGTCAGCCCACGCGCACCTTCAAGTCCATTCATCCAAAGGCGGTGGCCGTGCAGAACCGCATCGCTGAGATCCCCCCCACCCCAAAAAAATCTTTATTTCTTTCTTCGCAAACCATGAGCAGCACGGTGAGTTCGGAGAGCCCGGTCCGGTCCAATCAGCAGTTTTGCGGCGTGTTCTGCAACACTTTGGACTTGGACACGCCGTCGGCGTGCAGAGGAAAGCGAGACAGTCGAGTCATGGAGCAGCCCAAAAAGGTGGAGATCCGTACCGGTTCCGGGAAGGAGGCGCTGCAGAACCTGGGCCGTGCAAAGGTAATTGTGTGTAAGGAAGCCCAAATGGGCCAAAATATAAAAATAAAAATATTGCAAAGAATAGCAAATAAAATAATATGGCCTTTTAAAAACGAGTCATCAGTATCAAATACGTACTTTTTTTATTTAACAATGAACATTTTTACCGTACAATAGACCCCCAGGATACAGTTACCTCACCTTACGACATTTTAATTTTTCGGTGCGGAGTAATATGCTCTTTTGGCACCTCTTTACAGCATTTTTCACACTATACCAAAACAGCAAAACATTGTCCCTAGCTTGCAATACTTTCACGTTACAGTGTTTTTTTAGGCCCCTCAGTACAGAATTTTCCCCACGATACCACATCAACGAAAAAATAATTTCACATGGCCGAAATCTTTGCAATGATTGTGCGTATAATGAGGTACATTACTGTCAGCTGTTGGTCGATGTCATATAAGATGCTAGTTGCGAATTCTTGGGGTCACATCTTCATGAAAAGGCACATATGCTATTGGCTAACCTCCAGCCCACAATGCCTTTCCCTTCTTTCAGTTTTGAATATCGTGTAATAATTGTTGTTTGACTTTTCCATGCCACTTTTATTTGTATTTGCAATGTTCAATTAAAAAATGTTTAGTTATGGATACCAAGGCTTGCAGTGATGCTAAAATGAGAAGCAAAACATGGTAACCATGGAAACAACGATTGCAATTAGCAAGATATATGAAGAATGCACATACTTTGGGACACTGGTTGTGGAATATGGTCGTAACCAATCAACAATCAAGACTATTTTTAAAAATAAGGAGGTGATTAAAACAAGGAAATATAAAGGCATGACAATCCTCCTCTTGCATCTACCTGTTACCCCACTTGACCAGCTCAAGCTATGTCACACCAAATGCAAATCAAATGTCATTTGTCCTTCACATGTAAACTAATTTGCCCGTATTTTACACAGAAGTAGTACTTACTATATGTTGTTTGGATGTTTCTGTGGTACCGGGGTTTTGGTGCTAAATCGCATATTAGTTTAGTTTGAACAATTTTTATTGACAGTTTTAACAGCAAATAAACAATGTGAGGTTTGAACAATTTTTCTAGACACTTTTGACAGCAATTAAAGATATTCACAATTTCATTATCTTACACTATATGGCTATTTTACTGTGCGACTGTGTTTAATCTGAAACATGTTCTTGATCCTCATGATTGATTCGTTTCCCTGGTGTCGTCAGTCATTTAGCCCCGCCTTCTGTGCTTTGATTGACAGAAGGATTCTTTCTTCCGACAAACTGCACGAGGAAAAGGAGCTTTTGAAATAAAAACGGCCTTTTTAAAAATAAAACCATGGCAATTGAAATACATTGTGAAACAAATTAACATATTCAGCATAAAAAAAATATAAAATAGCTAATTACATTTTTTATTAATAGATTTAAAGCACAGTAACAATGTACAGTATACAGTAGCAGGGCGAGGCTATGCGCATGCGCCGTGTGCTTCCTTTATTTATTTCAACTTATTTATTAACAAAAATAAAAAATCTCATTCAATGTGGTATAAGAGTAGAAAATGAACTACACTAAAATACTCCAAGGTTTAATACCTTACATGAAGAAAAATAATGATGTACAGTATCAAGCTAACGGAGCAGGGCGAGGCTACGCGCATGCGCCGTGGCTTCCCTTAATCGATTTTAATGTATTAATGAACAAGGCCAATTCCGCCCGAATTTAATATAATTTTAGATGTGGTGTAAAACTAAAATATTTTAAAAAGTAATTCTGAATTAAAGGGTCTTAAAAAGTACAGTAACGATGTAGTATGAGTACACTGGATCAGCAGGGCGAGGCTGTGCGCATGCGCCGTGGCCTCCCTCGTCTTGCGGCGACCGAGCCGGCTTTCTCGCCCCCTCCCTCTTTCGTCTCGGTTCGGAAAAGGTTCGACTGGGCTTGGTGCGACTCCATCCGGATTCTCGGCGTCCCCACCGCGGTTCTGTTGGATTTTCAGCCTTTTTTGGCGCCGGGGGGCTTCCTACTCTTTATTTTTCCCGCTCAAAATTAAAAAAAATCTAGACGCCTTCAATCATGTCCGGCTATCAAGGAAAGAAGAACATCCCTCGTATAACGGTGAGGTTTTTTTCCTCCGAATTTTTGTTTCGGTACCGGTTCTGAGACGTGATAACAAAGATTTGGGTTTGGAGGATTTGTCTTTTGTGTTTTGTTGCGGTGGGTTGCCTTTTGTGATGATAATTAATTGAAGGAGAGGATGGCTGCCGCCATTAAGCCCCGCCCCCTTTGCGTCATTTCACTCTTCCTAATGGAGTCAGTTGATGATGATGATGACTTCTTTCTTTTTCCTTCAAATTCAATTTGCAGTGTGGCATAATTGGGAATGTGTAAAGTACGAGGGAGAGCGGATGGGGAGGTCCTGCCGCTTCTTTCCATTTTCCTTGCTCATGATGAGAAACAGGAAAGGATGCAAAGGAGGAGCTAAGTCATGCTGTTGGATTTTTTTGCAGAATTGTTGGGTTTTCCTGCAGAACCAAAATTAGTTTGGACTTAAGTGATCTAGTTGGTTGACAGGAACATTTTGTGGTTCGAATTGATGTTATGTGTCAAACTTTGCAGCAATAATAATGTCCAGAGTGGAAAATGTGCATTGTGTTTCCACTTGACCTCGGTGAAATCCTTTGAAATATTTTTACTTTTGGTATTTTTCTGTTTTATTTAAAAAAGTATTTGTAAATTTAAGTTTAAAAAATATACATATTTCACTATTTGTATCCGATATTCTTTTTCAAAAATGTTATTTCATTTATTGTTAATGATTTTCATATATATAAATATTATTATAGTATTTATCATTTATTGTATTTAAAACATTTGTAATTTTTATCATACTCTTTCATTTATATACAGTACACATATTCCATTATTTATTTTATCATTTATCTTTATAAAGATTCTTTACATACATGTACTGTACAAATTTGATTTATTCTTAAATTACCTATAGAGAAATGATTATAACCTTGAAAAATTCCATGGCGACCATAAAGTTTGATTTAAACCATTTGCATAAGCAAGTTGTTGCAGGAACAGATCAGAGGATTAGCAGCCGCTGTTGTCCTTCTACTAATTAGCTCGAACTTAAATGGATCCACAGGCTATTCTTGTGTTCGTGCCCAAGATTTATTTGACTAAACAGTCCTAACAGAACAACATGAAAGAGGACAAATCACTAATTAGATTTAAATGACAGAAGACAACAAACAATTTTCCTGAACAAAACAAGAAAATAAGTCAAACTTACTGGCTCCAACTAAACAAAGCATGAAAGAACAAGGACTCATGGAACATACGCGAACATACCAGCTCTACTGTAAAAGGAAATAACAAGAAAAAAAACATAAAAGCCACTCCTACACTTGTACAGAATTTGAGTCCCATGATGAAGAGATCAAGAATTATAATGCTGGCACTCTAATCAGCTCCAACTGAGAAAAAACATGAAAAAGAGAACTCCGGATTGGTTGGAAAACTAATCACCTATAACTGAACAAAATATGAAAGGATGAACACAGGATATGTTTGGAAAACTAACGAGCTCTAACTGATCAAACATATGAGAACACAGGATATGTCGTTAGAACACTCACTAACTATAACTGAACAATACATGAGTGGAAAAACACAGGACATGTTAGAGCATAAACAAGCTCAAACTAATCAGAGCATTAAAGGGAGAACATTATAGGTTGGAACATTAACGAGCGACAACTGAACAAAACATAAAAGGAGAACAGAGACTATGTGGGAACACTAACAAGCTCTAACTGGTCAAAACATGAAGGAAGAATACAGGGTAGGTTTAAATATGAACAAGCTATTTACCCTTTGCACATGACGTCAAATTGCAGAATGGGGGCCATGACTGACAGTAAAAGCACCCCAGCAGATAGCAGTTGAATTAAAACAAAAATCAATAACAACGACAGAAGAATATAACCACCACTTTTCTTGATTGTGATTTATTCCTGTGCGGTGGGCAAGGTTCTAAGCCCGATTTGGAATTTCATCCCTTCTGATAAAGACAGAAGTTGACGATGTTTACCTATTTTTGACAGGGTGCGTTTTGATGTATTTCCGAGCACTTTTATGTTACGTAGGTACGAGTCCAGTCAAAGACACTCAATATAAGTTAGCTAGTCCTAACTGGCTGAGTTAGCTTCTTACTGTTGCCATTTTTTCACTACGTAAACGAACTGATTTTATTGCGATTTACCAGCCATTTAAAACTGCGGACTATCACATTAATTGAAAACTGATACAGTGGAACCTCGGTTTTCGAACGCCTCTCAGTTCGAACAAATTGGTTCTCGACCCAAAATTTCAAGAAATTCTTGCTTCGCTTTTCATTCAAAAAATCGGAGTTCGAACGCCGGTACGCTAGGGTGCGATGCTGAGCGGCGTACGGGTGTAGATTGCCCCCACCCCTCGTGAAGAACTGTTGTGACGTGCGCGCGCACTTGTTTTTGCTTTCGCTTTAGATATCGGTGAACGGAGTGTTTTAGCCCCTAATTATGCCTCCGAAGAAGGTTGGTGCAAGCAGCAAAGTTGCTACAGGTGAAAAAAGAAGGGTAGTGCGTACAACTATTGCATTTAAGAAAGAAATAATAGCAAAATATGAAGAAGGTGTGCGAGTTTCCCTTATTTCAAGGGAATAGAGCATGGCTTCTGCAGACCTTCACAAAGGTAAGAAATCCTATTCATAATTATTTTCTTTATCTTTTAACCGCTCACCACTTTTTGTGGTGACCCGGGTGCTAAATGACGTGTAAACGACCTAATTTTTTTAGTTGTACACGTTCATGTTAGCGTAATCTTTCGTACGGAAGATTACGCTAACGCGAACGTATGATTAGCCTGGGTTAGCTTCATGTTTACGTTCATGGTAAGCATTCAGGGTGTTGGAATGGATTAAAACGATTATACATTACTTTTAATAGGAAAAACGATTTTCGGTGATCGAACAAATCGGTTTTCGAACAGGGTTCTGAAACGGATTATGGTCGAGAACCGAGGTTCCACTGTATGCGCTTTTCTATACAGTATTTATTACGCCGAAATTAATTGTCAAATTATCACCGGATAAAACGGGAAACGAATGTTTGTAAGACAAACGGTCCTTTTGCCAAAGTAAATATTTTCAACATGCTCAATCGATTTCGCTACACGGTGCAAATGCCCCATGCTGTTATATTACATTCGCCAAAAATGTAGAGACAATGTCGTTTTAGTAATGTTTGCGCAAGGGGACATTTCACACCAGGGGTGCATTTTTCAGCACAACAAAGCACAGCAACGTATACCAAATACGAAGAACTGGTAAGCGTCCAGACTTTTATATGTTTTGAGATCTGCACCGGTGTATGGGGGTACTCCATTTACAGTTTAGTGGTACAGTTCGCTTGGACTGAAGTCAGGCAGACTAGAGGAATATGTCAGGAGAAAGACTGTATGGGTCAATGACTAGCCCTGCTAATATTATCCTCAGTTTCTCTAAATAGCGCTCTTTGTGCTTTCTGACAAGGTGAGCCACTTCATGCAACAGCTGCACAATTTTCGTTTGATTATCCATCCATCCATTATCTGCACCGCTTATCCTCAGTAGGGTCGCGGGGGTGCTGGAGCCCATCCCAGTTGGTTTGACTAGTCATTGCCAATGGTGTTGAATAGTTTATCTAATTTTGTTGTTGTTGTCTACTGTTTACTGGCCATATCCACAGTTTACGACCGTTTTTTTTTTTGCTGTCTGTCATGGTGTTCAAGTCTTTAGGTCACGTGTGCGCAAAGGGTCATTAACTGAGCAAAACACAAAAGTAGGAACACAGGATATGTTGGAACACTAACAAGCTCTAACAGAACATAACATAACATGAAAGGAAAACGACACAGGATGTACTTCCACACTTTGATTGAACAGCAGTGTGAGTGCCATGAAGGCGAGGCCATAAAATAGCGAGCAGTTTTTTTCCGGGTGGGTTTTTCCATCCATAATGTAGTATTTGTTGACGTAGCATCAGCTCATTTTGCCATCAAGCGCTGTCCACTTCCTGCCCAAGGTTCTTTCCCATCATAGCGAGGTCACTGTCCTGCCCGGCTCCTGTCCATTCTGGACAATCACAGCCCAGTCAAGGTTTTCGGCATGTTTACAATAGTTCCCAATATTGGAATTGAATCTGATTCAACAAAAAGTTTGTTGTTGTTCTGCAGAACATGACCTTATTGCGCAATTAGCAAAGCTCCAAACCACATGCACAAGTCCACTGTGATTATTTTTATGCTCTACAAATATATACATACATACATACAGTAAATGCCAATATGAGTACCGGGACCAGATGGGTCGGTGCAAGAAGGCTCAATAGAACCTTCTTTGTTAGTCGCCACTCCCTTTTTGCACAAAGGGGAAGTGGCAGGGGCAAACCTGCCCCCCTAAGTAGAGGGGCGTATGATGCTGATCAAATTAATACCCTGGCCCACAGAGTTGTGTCAGGGGCGGGGCCGCATTGTCTCACCACTCAATCTTTTTTTTTTTTCTTTACTCTTAATGTGATGATCTCATCCTTCGTTTTTTCCCGTCCAATCGAAAGAGCAGCTGAACTTAGTGGATTTTTATTTGTTCATGTCACGTTATTAAGCAGATCCCATTGAATGGAACTCAAAATAATTTAGAAAATGATTTTATTTACAGAAAATCAATCAGAATCACGTAGTGTACAGAAACAGAACAGTAACGTTTACTAGGATTTTCCGAATTCAAAGACATCAACTAACACAGGCTCGACAAAACATCCCTGCTACATCATGTTGAATCGCTAAGTAGATTTAAATAACCAAAACATGAAAGGAAGAAGGTGCCGGATATCAGGAATAGCAACTGGTTCTAACTGAACAAAATGCGAAAGAAAAGGGAATCAGGTAACATACTATTGCATGGATCGGACAACTACATAATATACCCACGCCAACCAGCTCTAACAACAAAAACATGACAGAAAGACAACTCAATATATGTTGCTACTCAAAATAACCCAAACTGAACAAAATATGAAAAAAATACCACACTGTATATGTTGGAACACTAACTCTAATAGAACAAAACATGAAATTATGAACATCCAGGATAAATCGAGACACTAACTCTAATGGAACCGAAAAAAAAGATAATACAAAATATGTTTGGACATTAAAAACCTCAAAATGAACACAAGATGAAAGGAATATTATATTGTAACACTAACTCTTAACTGAACGAAACATGAAAGTAGGACATTGCAGGACATATACTCACACGTAGATAGAACAAATACAACCAACCAGCAGGTAAATTTTAAAGGACAAACTTGAACTGAAAAAAAACAGACACAGAATATGCTTCATAGCTCTATTTGACCAAAACACAGAAAACGTCAATACAGAAAGTGCACTAATGCACCCATTGAATTTCTTCATTCTTATTTATAATTCTTGCTACCAATTTTGTAGTAACGTAATTGTCGCCCGTATCGGAACTGGAAGGGTTTCGGTCAGGGAGAAGTCGCCTGCTCAATTTCTTCCACTTCGAATGTTTTGTTTCCAGTGTCAAGCTTCACATAAACGTACAATAAACGTGCTTAAGCCTACACTCGCACACTTGCTGGATACTTTATACAGTGAAGAAAATAAATATTTGAACTCCCTGCTATTTCGCTACTCCTCCCACTTAGAAATCATAGAGGCGTCTGAAATTTTCACCGCATGTCCACTGTGAGAGAGATAAACTAAAAGGAAAAATCCAGAAATCACAATGCATGGTTTTTAACAATTTTTTGGGGTGATACAGTTACAAATAAGTGTTTGAACACCTGTATATAATCTAGAATTCTGACCCTGAAAGACCTGTTAGTCTGCCGATTAAACGTGTCCACCTGCACTCCATGTATCATCATCAATCAGATGCACATATTTGAGATCGTTTGCTTCCTAAAGATACCTGTCCACCCCATACAATTTGTAAGACTTTACCTTGCAGCATGGCGAAGACCAAAGACACCAGAAACAAAATTGTACTCCTCCACAAGGCTGGAAAGGGCTACAGAGCAATTGCCAAGCAGCTTGGTGAAAAAAAGGTCCACTGTTGGAGCAATCATTAGAAAATGGAAGAAGCTAATCATGATGGTAAATCTCAATCGGAGTGGAGCCCAATGAAAGATATCACCTCGTGGGGTCTCAAAGATTCTAAGAAAGGTGAAGAAAGAAGCAAGCCTATATCACACAAATAAATCGTTAAAAAATCATGCATTGTGATTTCTGATTTTTTTCTTTTTAGTTTATTTCTCTCACAGTGGACATACACCTACAATGAAAATTTCAGACCTCTCCATGATTTCTAAGTGGGAGGAATAGCATTATAGGGTGTTCAAATACTTATTTTCTTCACCGTATAAATAATATATGTGGATGGAAGAAAAAAAAAGATAGAATAGCTGCATCTTTGCAGGGAGCCTGTCTCAAAATTTAGCGAAACTGTTGTGGTATATAGACCGGAATTTAAAGTAACATTCTGTTGTTGCTGTTGCCATTGCAACATTAGTGATTCTGATCTTTTTTATTTTGTAGAGCGAGCGCCTTTTGATCAAAGGAGCGAAGATCGTCAACGATGACCAGTCCTTCTTTGCAGACCTTTACCTGGAGGACGGCATCATCAAGTGAGCCCCCTTTTCAACCATATTATAAAAATATATATAAAAAGGTGCATATTTTTTCAGGCAAATAGGCGAGAACTTGATCGTGCCCGGCGGTGTGAAGACGGTAGACGCCCATGGGCGTTTGTTGATGCCGGGTGGCATTGACGTGCACACCCGATTCCAGATGCCCGACCGGGGCATGACCGCACCCGACGACTTCTACCAGGGCACGAAAGCCGCTCTGGCGGGTGGAACCACCATGATAAGTAAGCTCCCACCGCTGTACCGTGTTATCATATGTGAAAAATAAGGCAAAATGTAGTCAGCAGGGTTCTTCAAGTGCTTGAAATCCTTGAAAATGTTAATGTTGTGTTTTCAAGGTCAGGTAAATGCATGAATTTTGGGTGAAGTGCTTGAAAATGCTTGAAATTGTTGCCATTGCCGTGTTTCTTGTCGGTCTGACTCTATAGACCAATAAAGAAAAACATTCAAAAAGTGCATGAAAACGACTCCGACACGCCTGCTCTCAGTCATTATGGCGTTGTCATGGGAAGCGCAACTGGACGCACCCAGGAAGACAGCTCTTTTTAGAAAACCGGCATTTTTAACTCGACCTACTGAGAAATGTATTGTTTTTTAATGATATGATATCAATAATAATAAAACGATAAGCACCAAATGGTTTAGTAATCTGGATTTTCATAATTGATGCGAGGGATCCCGGTAAAACAAATTAAATATAAATGAAAAAATTTACAGATCTACAAACAAAATGGTAAAATAAAAAACAATTTTAGGTTTAAACACTGAACATTTTTAAAAGCCCTTGAAAATACAAAACAATAAAATCCAAATTAAAAATAGTAACTCTTCAGTGCTATAAATAAATTAAAAAAAATACAAAAAACTAATTACAAATCTATTTTAACCAATTAAGACCCAGATCCTCTAAAAACCTGCAAAAATAAAAATAAGTAAAATTAAAAGCAAAAGGTCTCAAGTCTCTAAGATTGATATCATTAAAATGAGTCCAAATTTGGTTATTTTTTTCGGCTTTGTATAGTACTACGTATAGTACTTTTCTTCTATCTGTATTGAACTCCATTATTACCTAACATCTATAATCCCCTCTCCACGTTTCTAAACTAGAGTGACGTAGCCAAGCTGCGTGTGCATTGTTGAAGGAGAATGACAGAATTCATGTCAGTTTATAGTAGCCTATTGACACAAAAATATTGTAGATCATAGGTAGTAACAGCTTAAAATAGCACAAAGTCTGTGTTAGCTGCAAGGTAGCGACTTCCTTTGTCATCAAAGTTAAAAAAAAAAGGTTCTTTTGATCGGCGCTGGATTTCTTCTTTTGAAGGTCCTGGAAAAATTTCCCTTAAAAGTGTATGAAAAGTGCTTTAATTTGGCCATGAAAAAGGTGTCCTAACCTTGAGTCAGAAATGGACCAGAACTAGAATCACTTTAATGGAACTTTTTAGGTTGTTTTATACCAAACATAGGCAGCACAACAGCGCAGTGGTTAGCACGTATGTGCCATTGTTCTGCGGTCCTGAGATCAAACCTTCCTTTGTGGAGTTTGCATGTTCTCCCCGAGCTTGCGTTGGTTTCCTCCAGGCACTCCAGTTTACTCCCACATTCCAAAAACATGCAAGTCAGGTTAATTGGCCGGTCCAAATTGTACCTAGGTGTGAATGAGCGAGTGAGTTGTCTGTCTCTGTCTGCCCTGCGACTGGCTGGCAACCAGTTCAGGGTGTCCCCTGCCCACTGCCCGAAGATAGCTGGGATGGGCTGGGCTCCAGCACCCCCCGTGACCCAACTGAGCATAAGCGGCACAGATAATGGATGAAGGATGTACCAATAATTTTTAGGTTGACCTAAATTTGGGCTTGTTTATTTTTACAACATGTCCCCCTTTTTGTTTTGATGTTTTCTTGACGTTATTTTGTAGAATTGAATGGGGGGGTGCATTTAGGGTCAGCTCTTATGTAACCCGACTCTTTTTAATTTTTTTATTTTTATACAATTCAATGTAATTTTGTAGAATTAAGGGGAAAACCAATATTAAGATCAATTCTTCTGCACAGCAACACCAATGTTTATTATTTTTTCAACACAAGTTGACATGATTTTGTAGAATTACAAATAAAAATATATTATTGGTCCATTCTTTTTTTCCCCACGCAAAATAAAAAATTTCTAGAATCATGAAACAAATCAATATTTGCCAATTTTTTTAAAACACATTTTTAAAATTGAATTAATATGATTCCATAGAACTATTAAAAAAAAACAGTTGTTTTCTTTAGACAAATTAACAATTTGTTAGAATAAAGGGTCGGGGTGATCTTGGTTGTGTTGTACAAAAATGACAAAACCCTGTTTAAAATGTGTTGTTTATTTTTACACAAATTAACTTAATTTTAATTAACAATTGTTTTGGGGTGAGTTCTTGTGCACAAAATATTTTTGGGGCCCATTTTAAAAAAAAAATGAGAGAAAAACACGTTTCGGTGTTGTTTTGAAAATCCCAAACGTGATTTTGTTGATTCATCTTTCAACAGAATAACCTTTACTTTGGTTGTTTTTAATAAAATTAAACATTGATAATTATTATAAAAATAATAAATAAGCGCAAGTAAAAGATAGGTCCACTCTTGACCCAAATTGGGTTATATATACACAAGTGTAAGTTTTCGAGTTATGCCTTTTGTGCAGTGGACCATGTGGTGGCAGAGCCGGGGGCGGGGCTACTGTCGGAGGTGGAGCGTTGGCGAGAATGGGCCGATGCCAAAGCCTGCTGCGACTACTCGCTTCACGTTGATCTCACCGAGTGGCATCGGGGCATGCAGGACGAGATGGAGAGCCTGGTCAAGGATCACGGTAAGAGTGCCCCTAGTGGTGGGAGGCTGTCATTCCAACTTACTTGCTAAAAACTTGTACGTCTTTCACCATCTTAGGTATCAACTCTTTCATGGTCTACCTGGCTTATAAAGATCTTTTCCAGCTGACTGACACGCAGGTGGGCACCTATACTTTTTTGCTTTTCCTTGTTATGATGCTTTTTTCCATTTAATTCTTTTTTTTCATCTGGACTTCCGACAGGTGTACGAAGTGTTCAGCGTGATTCGGGATCTTGGAGCCGTGGCTCAGGTGCACGCTGAGAACGGAGACATCGTGGCGGAAGTAGGACTTGTCTCAGATTTCCTTGCATGAATATTCATAGGGGGCACATGCTGCAGCATCTATTAGGGTTCTATTTTGTGTGTGCATGTTTCAGGAGCAGCGCCGGATGATGGAGCAAGGTATCACTGGGCCTGAAGGACATGTACTGAGCCGTCCCGAGGAAGTAAGAGTGGTGTCTTGGGGTTTTTTTTTGTGTGTATTTGGGTTTCTTTTTTTTTCCCCTACCAGATATACACACCGAATAATTTTAAAACAACAACACATTGCATAAAGTCAAGTAAATCAAACCCACGTATGTCCACAATAGTCCCACAAGCATCCTGTCATCATATTTTCCAAAATTATCAATTTTGTCAATATTAAGGGGAAAACATTTCATTTTATTTTATTTTTTCAGGATAATGAAAAAAAACTGCATTACCCCCTCCTAAAAACTGAATTTCAGATATTCATTTATTTATATATATATATATATATATATATATATATATATATATAATGTATAAAATATCGTTTGTATTTACTTGAGAGCAACAATGCATTTAAAATTGAAAATTTAGATATGAAATGAAAAAAAAAACATGAATAATTAAATGAATTAAATTGCACTGACATGTGGAAGCGTGTCTTGATTTTGAATAAAACGGGTAAAAATAATAATAATAATAATAATAATATATATATACATATATAATGTGTGTGTGTGTGTGTGTGTAAACATATTTGGAAAGATAAACACAAAAAAATACTCCAAAAAACAAATCCCTTAAAAAAGAATCATTAAAAACAACAGGGATTTTTTTATGTATCATGTGAATGCAATACACTTCAATACCTTATCAGAATCGGAAAAAAATAAATAAATAAATAAAAACATGTGTTTAGTAGCGACACAGCGGCTGGGTGGTTAGCGCGCAGCCCCACGTTGCAGAGGTTCGGTGTTCAAGTCCAGCTACCGCAGCCTCCCCGTGTGGAGTTTGCATTTTCTCCCCGAGCTTGCGTGGGTTTCCTCCGGGCACTCCGGTTTCCTCCCACATTCCAATGACATGCATGTCAGTTTAATTGGCTGGTCCAAGTTGTCCCATCGTGTGAATGAGCGAGTGAGTTGTGTGTCTCTGTGTGCCCTGCAACTGGCTGACAACCAGTTCAGGGTGTCCCCTGCCCGCTGCCTGAAGATGGCTGGGATGGGCTCCAGCACCCTCGAGACCCTACTGAGGATAAGCGGTGCAGATAATGGATGGATGAAAAATAGTTTTGAGTTTGTACAGTCAACAGCAGACACTGATATTTGTTAAAACACCTCCCGTAAATTATACCTAAAACAGTTAAGAAAATACTCCACTTATTCTTTTGATCCAATAATTTATTATTGTTTGATAATAAATCCTTTGTTCAAAATATATTAAACGTAAACTTAATGTGGTTTCACTTTCAAAAATACATGCCTCTTGTGTTCAAGTAATCCAACATTTGGATCCATCTTCTGTTGCTTGTATCTTCAGGTGGAGGCAGAGGCGGTGAATCGTTCGGTGACGGTAGCCAATCAGACCAATTGCCCGCTTTACATCACCAAAGTGATGAGCAAGAGTGCCGCCGACGTCATCGCTCAAGCCAGGAAGAAAGGTAAGCGGCGCTCAAAAACAACCACGGCGTCCAATCGCGATTGACCCCCTCCTAATTGACAGGCGCGGTGGTCATCGGCGAGCCAATCAGCGCCAGCCTGGGCACGGACGGCTCACACTATTGGAGCAAAAACTGGGCTAAGGCGGCTGCTTATGTCACCTCGCCGCCGCTCAGCCCTGACCCGACTACGCCCGACTACCTGGGATCCCTGTTGTCATGGTAATGCCGCCCACGCCCACTTTTACGCCTACATCGTGGGTAAAACTTGCATAATACGAATTTCCACGATGAAATGAAAAATCACAGTTTAAAAATCTAACTGCTGAAGGAAAACTAACATATTCGTCTTGACATTGTTGTTTTTTTACTTCTTATTTTTGTTTCTAGTTTGAGCGGCCCCTAGTGGTGGAGGAAAATCTACATTTTGGCAACATTTTAGTGTAATCCTGCTGCAGGGGTGTCAAACTCTTCTCAGTTCAGGGGCCACATGTTAGAAAAAACATTCTAACAGGGGCTGGATTTAAATTAATGGCATCAAAAGTGTGCCTTAGCTGAAAGCCTGTGGGCATATATTTTGCATTTACTACATAGGTTAACAAGAAGAACCAGTGTTTTTCAACATTTTTGGAGCCAAGGAACACTTTTTCATTCAAAACAATCGTAAGGCACACTGTCGGTTGAAAATGTTTGAAAAAAATTTGCGGCACTAGTTTTTTTTCTTAAGCTTAAATCAGCATCGGCTTAAGGGCCATTAGGTACAAAAACCATTCTCACGGGGGCCAGAATAGTAATATTAATGGGATGAAAAGTGTGCCTAGTTGGAGGGTTGGGGGTCTTTTCAGAGGCTCACAATAAAATTATGATTCAGGGATGTAAGATTTGATTATAAAACGATAATTGAGGGTTTTCTTCTTTAATGGTTTGTTTCCCTTCACAAAGATTTAATCTATTGTAATTTTTTTTAAATAAAATATGCATTTGTAAACTATGTATACAAGAATTGAATTCATTTCCTTTTTGGGGAAACTGGAAAGTGCCAAGCATTGCATACTAACACAAATTTAAATGATTTATTTAAAGTCTTTGTGCTTTTTATGACAATATTTACCTTAAAATTGCTACTTTGTCATTAGATTTCATATCTATCTTGTCTGGACTAATATTTAAAACTTAATTTGTGGGCATGTGATTTCGTATGTGACTTATTGGCTCTGAAACAGCTGAACCGATTTTTGTAAAAAATTACAGAGTAGTACTGTAGGCCTCTGGTAGTGTCTTTAGCTAGGTTTGGTGTCAAGGCACCCCCAAAGAACCCCAAAAAACAAAAGCGATAAAAATCTGCTTCGTGTACAACCGGCTCTGGGGCTGCATGCAGTCATGCGGTTCTTTCTGGCACATTTTCAACAAATCCAACAACCTCGTTCGAGTGAAATATTTGGCAACGGCAGGCCATTATGCTTTATAAAGCTTCTTTAAATGAAATGAATGAAATGATCTGCATTTATATAGCGTTTTTCTAGTCAATGACTTCCCAAAGTGCTTTACAATGTGCTCCACATTTCCCAATAGCGGCCTTGCAGCCATAACCTGCTTATTAGGGGTACATTGTCTTACCCAGGGACAGTTCGACATGTAACACGGACGAGCCGGGATTCGAACTGGGATCCCTTGATCCCAAGACGAGCGCTCTACCTCCTGAGCTACTGCCGCCCCTTTAAACTTCTGCAAAGACACCCAGATGCTATTTTATTTATGTATGTATTTGTTTTTTTTGTATTGCTTTCAATAGGGTATCCGTGACTTATCATAAGTGAAATAAAATTGGGATGGGTTTCCTCAATGTTTTTTGGTTGATTAATAGTAGTCAGCCTAGATGGCTACAGTGGGTGCTTTGTGAGTGGTTCCTGGCTTTGGCAACATCTGGTGTACATATTTAAAACAGCAGGTCCAGCATTGTCTTGCGGACCATATAAAATGATGTGGTAGGCCACATTTGGCCTGTGGGCCATGAGTTTAACACATTTGACACCCTTCCCAACGGCTTTTTTTCCTTACAGTGGCGACTTGCAGGTGACCGGCAGCGCCCATTGCCCCTTCAGCACTGCCCAGCGTGCTGTGGGCAAGGACGACTTCAGCCTGATCCCTGAAGGCGTCAACGGCGTCGAGGAGAGAATGGCTATCATTTGGGATAAGTGTGTGGTACGTCATTAAAGTACTCATTAGCCTCGAGGACAGCATGAGAACTGCAAACTGTTTCTTTAGAAAAGTACAGTAGAACACCAACTTTCTGTTTTATCCATTCCTTAGCATTAGTCTCTGGTACCGTAAATGAAAATTGTGAGATAATGATGTAAAAGCATATGCATTTTTGTGTATTATCTACAGTGCCAATACCAATCCAATGTGACTAACTAGAATATCCCTGTTTTTAGCATATTTTTTTATCTTTACATGCCAGACAGGTTACCATTAGGTGCAATAGATTCTCCCAGATTCTGGAGAAGGCTGTGCAATTGAGAAATAAATCAAAGGGGATGTCTTAAAAAAATAGCAGTGTGGCAACCAATCTCTGAGTCCTTTCGTTTTGAGGAAGAAAACAAACAAAAACAGGTGTGACTCAGGTGTGAATCGGGTGCCGCCTATTAAGGTTGGATGAATTCAGCAGTTTGAACATGCATTTGAGGAAAATGGGTCGTTTAAGATACTGCTCTGAAGAATGGCGGTCTTTAAATAAAAAGTTGATTGGAGATGAAAGAAACTAAAGAGGTGAAAAAAAAATGTTGGCTGTTCAGCTAAAATGCACAAATACGGTAGTATACCCTAAAACCTGGTGAAGTAATGCACATCAATGAATACTGTATGCATTTCCTATTTTATCCACCAGTATTTTCCACTACTTATGGTGCACTGGGTTTTAAGGCATACTTTAAATAATTTCTGGCCAATTTGTGGTTTTAGATGCTACTTGTAGTACAGAAAATACAGTAAGTATAAGTTTTGGGGTGTGAATTAATTTGTTTGGTATGTAGTATAGTCAAAAGAATGCAGTAAAGAGGGGCCCTGAAACATCTAGTCCAGGGGTCAGCAACCGTTTCGGTGCGGAGTGACACTTTCAAATTTCCTTGTAAATCAGTGTGCCACACCAAAATTAATGACTCGCACAACATGTTTTTAATATCCAACAGAGCTGTCATTTTACACCTATCCAAATATACAACATGGATAGACATTTTAATCGTATAACTCAGTGTTTTTCAAGCCTTTTGAACCAAGGTACACTTTTATTTATAAAAAAGTTCCGTGGCACACCGTCCGTTGAAAATGTTTGAAAATTAAGTGATGTCAAATATTTTACTGTACTACCTCATAAGCAAATAATTACTATATAAAAAAGAAGAAAATGATACTTAAAATAAAAAAGAATGATGTGCTTTATGTTTTTATTTTTTACAGTGCAATCTTAAACCGCTTTGTTAAACAAATTAAGTTATTAAATGTACTGTGCTACCTCAAGAGCAGATAATAAGTACATAAAAAGTATATAAAAATCTACTGCCACCTACTGATATGGATGACTATTACAGTTCCTCGTCTGAAGAGTGCAAAAATACTGAATAATGGCCTGATTTTTTGGAAAGATAAAATTCCAGCGACAAGGTCTCACGGCACACTGGTTGAAAAACACTGGTCTAACTGACCTATTTATCTTTCACTATTCTTGTTTATCAATCACTTAAAATATGAATGTGAACAACATGTGGAAAGGCCTTTAGCCATACTGACTTCAACTTTTTACCACAAGAATTAACCAGAATCAATCATTTTTCATCAACTATAAACTACAATCAAAACACAAATAATATGGTCAGCTACTTTACAATTCATCAATGATATCTTGTTGCAGAAAAACTTGAAATAACAGCAGCAATGCAGAACACACGCGCGTACACACACGCTTCTTTAAAATATTCGCCATCAGTCAATGGTTCTCCGTGCTTTGCTATTCAGTGAGCAATTTGTTAGATAGCTTCAGTGGTGGTGTTTTTAGTTGTTTCCTGGGGGTCTACTGCAATAACAAATGTATTATTGATCTTTGTTCCCTGATCTTTGTTCTCACCATCGTTTGTATTCATTTCAGGTTACAGGCAAGATGGATGAAAACCAGTTTGTAGCGGTGACCAGCACCAACGCGGCCAAGATCTTCAACTTGTACCCCCGCAAGGGTCGCATCGCAGTGGGCTCGGACGCCGATCTGGTCCTGTGGGACCCGGACCTCACCAAGATCATATCGGCCAAGACGCACAACTCGGTATGGATTTTAGGTGAAGCTTTGCAAGTAATTTGGGGTCTTTGTCTCTCTTCACAAGTTAGACTGTAAAACTACCCCACGATGCATTATATCTCCACTTGTCTTGGATCAGCTGTATTTAATTCCTGGCTTTTGGGTTTGTGGTGTAACTTGGCTTACTCGCAAAATGTTGATCTTATTTCCGGGCTTTCAGAAACGTCGGAATACCCCGGCTTGACTCTGGTGGCTCATGTTGTGTGAGGCTCCTGCTTTTTTTATTTTCACCTTGTTGCCATGACGATTTATACTGGGTGTATTTATAAGACTGAAGCTCTTTTCATTTTGGTCCTTACTGATCGTGGCCTCCAATTGGGAAACAAAATATCTTGGGCAGATTTTTCCTAGCTTATCCCTACATTTCAGATGGTCAATGCTTAAATTTACATTTCTTATGGTTTTGAATGCCCAAATGAGGGGTCACAAATGCAATCCAATCAGGCACCAGGTAGCCCCCTAAGAACACACGAGAAGCCCTTGGAACAGTTCTGAAAATCTATAAATGAGATCAAATCTACTGCCATTAAATATGTCACCTATTGCACATAGTATAGTTGTTAGGATAGGCACTTAAATGGCTGTGACCCGGGTTCGGTTTATTATGCATCAGATTCTAAAGACAAAATTAAGAAAAAGTGAAGCAAAATGTTATACTGGTCAAAGCTTATGTACATACCAGTGTCTGAAACTCATGCGAAAAAGTTAGCGGACACCAGGGCAGTTGCCTGCCCATCCATAAAGTTGCCTGCCCCATTTTTCACAACTAGAAACACAATAAGACGACTCATCACAAAAAATCAATTGTTGTAAAGTATTAAGGATTGATAGTCAGAATCTATAACAGAACAACACTTAAAAAATAATTATTATAAATCTACTTATAACATTCATTGCATGTATATGACATCACTGTTTTCCATCTGCCATCAGTATGTACCTGTATTTACTCATATTCATTCATGCAATGTTTGCGTTGCGTCGTCTGCTACAAGCCTCGTGAACTCCTCTTTCCACGATGCTTTTAATGCACGTTTACGTTTTGTAACGTCATCAATTTTGTTAGCTTCTTTTGAATCTTTCTTCTGGGGCTGAGGTTTTGGCTTGATTCCTGGTGAGGATATGTCAGAGTGTGCAGTTTTCTCATGCGTGAGAAGATAAGCAGTACATTGTGGTTCAGCCTTTAGGCATATTTATTCCTCAATAGCATGCAAACAAGAACACGGCTCCATTCAATACAACATGGCAATCTACGATCAGCAAAACAAAATGTAGTGCGTGCGTAATGACGTAACACAATGGAAAACGTCTTACCACAATACCACGAGTTAGAGTGCTATTAAATTGACAAATCTTAACAATTCCTAACCACTTAACCATTTTTCTTGTGTTCTCTGTGCATCTACTTTGAAAAATGATATGCAAGTGCGCTACCTTATAACACTCGGGAAAGTCCGGAAGCACAAAGATATTCGATGCACGCTTTGCCAAACGGACCGAAATTCCGAAATTTCCAAACGAACCGAAATTTCCAAAACGAACGAAGATTTCTAAATCGGAGTAAAACGTTTTATTTGTTAAAAACCAAAAACAAAAATGATTTTTTTTTTTCTTGAAAAGTTGTCGGCCACCCGGGCAGAGACGTTTTGTAAGTTGTACGCCCGACGTAAAAGATAGACGCCCCGGGCGTCTGGGCAGACAATATTTCAGACACTGGTACATACTTTCCCTTAAGGATCTATTGAATTTATTCATAGCTCAACAATCTCTAAAGCAACTCTTCCTGGTGCAAGAACTCATTTTCATAACGATGTCTTGGGTCCTCCAGACGGTGGAGTACAACATCTTTGAAGGTTTGGAGGTCCGCGGGGGACCCGTGGTGGTGATCAGTCAGGGCAAGATTGTCTTGGAGGACGGAAACCTCCACGCCACGGAAGGGTCCGGACGCTTCGTGGCACGTAAACCTTTCCCGGATTACGTCTACAAGAGGATCAAAGCTCGCAGTCGGGTAAATACCACATCTTTTTCTTTTCTTTTTTTACATTTTTATTATGTCTGAAGCATTTTTACCTGACTGCAGCTGGCCGAATTGAGGGGCGTACCCCGAGGACTTTACGACGGTCCGGTTTGCGAGGTGTCGCTCACCCCGAAAGCCGTCACACCCGCCTCCTCCGCCAAAACTTCTCCTGCAAAGCAGCCCGGACAGCCGGCGCAGAGGAACCTGCACCAGTCGGGATTCAGCCTCTCTGGTAATTTGGTTGGAAAGGTGGATCCCTTGACCTCTAAGGTTTTAGGGGCACCATTTCTTGTGGTGTGTCTTGGGCAAGTACAGCCTGGTGGCGCCCATCCCTCTCCAGGCCAACAAATATTTCCGCCCGGTCTCGAACCAGGAACCTTTCGGATGTTAGGCGGACGTGCTAACCACTGCTATACAGGAACATAAATACTGAAATCCGGCAAAATAAAGCAGCTCAGTTATAATCCTCAAAACAAGGATTAGGGGAGATAAATTACAAACACATAAGAAAAAGTCATAATAAACACTAAAAACATTGCAAAACTTCAAAGAATAACAAGAATTAGCAATTTATGGAAATAGGTTGAAACTTGAACTTGATCTAAATAAACAAAACATGAAACAAAGATTCAGGCAACATACTGATGCAAGGATAGAACAACTACATCATGTATAAACACCAACCAGCTCTAACAGAACTAGACATGAAAGAAAAGGTGACACAAAAAGAATCCACATACAGTACATGGCTAGAACAATGACGGAAGATCCATGACAACAAGGACGTGACGCATAATTGATGCTCTAGCTGTAACTAAACAAAACATGAAAGATAGACAGTGCTGAATATATAGGAACACAAACCAGTCTGTCGCAGGGCACACAATGACATGCATGTCTCTGGAATTTGGGCGGGAACCCACACCAGCATGGGCAGAACATGCAAACTCTGCACGGGGAGGCCGTGGTAGCCGGAATTGAACCTTGAATATCTGCACCGTGGGGGCTGTGTGCGAACCACCCCACCACCGTGCCACCCTGAAGGGATACAATAAATACATGATTTGTTGGGACAATAACTAGCTCTAACTGAATAAAATGTGAAAGAAAGACGACGCAGGATATCTTAGAACTCTAACACTAACTGAACAAAACTGAGACGATGCACAATACATTGCAACACTGATGCTAACGGATCAAAACAAGAAAGACAACGCAGGACATGTTGAGCTAATAACTAGCTCTAACTGAAGAAAAAAAACATGAAAGGAAGACAGGATATGTGAGAACACTAACTGGACAAAACAAGAAAAACAGCACAGAATATGTGGGGACATTAATGCTAACTGAACAAAATAAGGAAGTAGGATAATGCGGTAAATGTTGAGAAACTAATGCAAACTGAATATAAAAAGACTATGCAGTTTATTTTAGGGACTCTAACTCGATCCAACTGAAAAAAACAAGGAAGACGGACAACACAGGATGTGTTCTAAAACTAACTGAACGATATTAGTAAGACACTCACTACGTCTAACGGAACAAAACAAGAAAAAAAGACGGCAGAATGCGCTGGGTCACTACCTGTAACTGACCAGAACATGATAGACCAGCTTTCAACTCTTGGTTACTGTGTTTTAATGCGGACATTTTATGGTCACAATTTTTGTGAGCTTGCTTTTATTCTGAAAAGTTTTTATTTTTTTGTTCCCACAGGTGCTCAAATTGATGACAACATTCCCCGCCGCAACACTCAACGTATTGTGGCGCCCCCTGGCGGCAGGGCCAACATCACCAGCTTGGGTTAAGGCCGGCGTACGGGGCAGGGCCAAAGAATGGCGTGCTGAGGCTTTCCCGAACCCGCCCCTAACTACTTACTCCGATTCTTAAAAGGACAGTTCACAAACTAACAAAACACTCTGTTGTGCACTTTTTATTTTTTTAAATTTCATTTCGAGCTTTGTGTTTTTACTCTTTATGTGCCTGAATCCGCTCAAGGTGTACATTATTGTTTGCTTTTCTTAAAGCAAAGGAAGTTAAAATTGATAAAACATGAAGATGGAGAAACGGATGCCTAGATTGAAAAGAAAAAGATGAAAGCTTGAATTGCTTTTGAATTACTTTTTTATTCTTTAGTGTCTTAAATATGTAACTAACCAAAAAACAAAAACATTGACGTTGACGTTGCTTTGCGCTTGGAAGTCTCGCAAGATTTTGCCTGAGGGCTCCCCCTGCAGCTTCGACTTAGAATTTCATCCAAAATTATTCTCATTTTACGTCCTTTTGTTTAAATCGTGCCCCAGATCAAAAAAGGACGGCCACTTTCACACTAATTTCAAAATTAAAATACTTTCACTAGTTAAACACATAATTCTGTAGTTCTGGGCTGGGAAATCTCGCGAGAGTTTGTTGTCTGGAATTGGAACGTAATGCCAAATGATGCTTATTTTATGTGATATTTAATTGGTGGCCATGAATGCGAATGCTTACTAACTAAAAAGTCAAATGTGATGGCTGGTACTGTTGAAATAAAGTGGAAAAAAATGAATGAAAACATTAAATTTGTCGGGTTTCAAGTCAAGATACGTTCAACAGAAAAACGGAACTTACAGCATTTAAAAGTTATAATTAAAGGTGGTGTATGTAACTTAGTTTAATAATCAATACAACTCCTTATGTTGCACGTGCAAGTATGTGAAATTCTTAAATGTGATCGAATAACCTCTTGGGATTGGGTTGGCATTTGGACTATTTGGTGCAGTCCTTCTCTTACTTTCACCATTTTCATCCTACAATTAAAGAAAACCATGGGCCGATATCACTCTCCTGGCCCCCATTCTCCCCGCCTACTCTCCTCCTGTGTTATGTGCTTCGATGATGAAAGTAGGACAAAAGTAGATAGGTGCGGTGGAAAAAAACATGTAATGGCTCTTTGAACTCTGCATTGTTAACACATGGTTAATAGAATTTTTTTTTAACTTTTTTTAGTACACCTCAGACTACGCACCCCACATTTAAGCCCATATTATTTATTAATTATCATTCACTCTATTTAAAAAAGAAAACGAAATGAAATTGAGAAAAATCCCAGTTTCGAAATAGAAACCCTGCAATATTTCACTTTTTGCTTGATTTCCTGACCAGCTCAGTAGCCTAGATGGTAAGGCGCCCGCTTTGAGACTGGGAGGTCGGTGGTTTGCGCCCCGGCCGAGTCATTCCTAAGACTTAAAAAGTGGTCGGCGGCGCCCTCTGTTGGCTGCGGCTGCATCGGCTCGCTACAACGGGTCAGGTGCAATCGACATTTCGTTCTGTGTACATTGTTACACAGAATGACAATACAAGGAAATTATTATTATTATTATTATTATGTAACACGCCACTTGCCTTGGATCTGTTGACCGATAGAGGGCAGTGTAGCCTTTATTTTAATGTGGAACATCAGAAGTTTCAATGAAACGAAGATTTGGCATTACTGTAGTTTTCGTTATTGTTTGCGGGCCTAGCAACAAAAGGGTTTGTTTGAATTAATTAATTTTAATATTGGTATCATTATTTTTACCACTAGGAAGCGGCGTAGCCTTTATTTTGAGTTTTGTCTCTCTGGTTGTTTTATTTTCAATGTTTTTTTTCTCATGCCGAGCAACTGTTTTTCTTATAAATATTTTTTCGTTTCTTTCCATTTTACTTTCCCCAATCAATGAGAATCCCGAAATGAAAATCCCGCGAGATTTTGATCCAAAAGCTTGGTCCTCGACGCCCTACCTGCAACGTGTCTTTTAGCCACTAGAAAGCAGTGTAGCCTTTATTTTGAAGAGAACGAAGAAAAGACCGGGAAATAATTTTCTTTTTTATTCTTTTAAGAGATAGAAGCGAATTTCTTTGCTAATAATGTTCTTAATATTTTTATTTTCCTTTTTGTACCTGAAGGAGGACGACATGGTCAAGCACTCAAGGTAATTGTTTCTTTTGCGAAGGCGACGACCTGTTGAAATTAAAGCAAATTCTTCAGTCTCACTCTTCCAAAAATTGAAAATAAAGTGCTCCTTTTTGTCAAGTAAACTCATTTTCAAAAGCAACTTCATTAGTTGATAATCTAACAAGTGTTGCTTGAACTTTTTACACCGAGTAAAAAAACAAGTTTTCTCTTTTTATATTAGACTAAATGGATCAAGTGTGTCAAATATGCAGCCCGCCGGCCGGACCAGGCTCGTCAAGGGTTTATACCCGGCCCGCGAGACAATGCTGAGAGAAGCTCAAGAGAAAAAATGACTTGGAGTTTGAAATATGTCCACTAGATGTCACTAGAGCCAGGTGACACTCTAAAAGCAACTAAAGCTGTATCTCTTTCTCTTACTATCTTTCCTTTTCTTTCGTTGTATTTTTCTGTTCTCTCCCTCGTTTGCTCTTTTCTCTCTTTCCTACTCTCTGTCTCATTCTCTATTTCTTCAATCTACCCCGCCTTCTCCTTCTCTATTCTTATTCTTTTTTCTCTTCCTTTTCTCTCTCTCTCTCTCTCTCTCTCTCTCTCTCTCTCTCTCTCTCTCTCTCTCTCTTTTTCTCACTTTTTGTTGTTTTTGTGTTTTTTCCTCACCATATATCCATGGTTTTGTGTGTCCAAAAACGTATACGATTCAAACTTTGCAGTGTTCTAAGATGCCTAGCCTCAATTAGTTGACCTCGTATAAAATGCTGTTCTGCAAATGGTTTATGTCACTACATCATGGAGATACTGATATGTTACTGGCTAAATTACTCCCCACAATGCCCCCCTCTTCATTCGGTTGAGAACCTTGTAAAGACTTTGCGAAAAGTGCAATACATTGCTGTGTTTTTTTCTATTGCATTTATTAGCTATGGGTACCAAGACTTGCAGTGATGCTAAAGGGAGAAGCGAAAACATGATAACTATAGAAATTAAGCTTTTGATGGTTTTGTTCAGTGAAAGCCAGTTAGTATTCCAACATTTTGTTTCGTATTTGTGTCCCTTTTGAAACTCTTGTTATTGTTCATGTAAGTGCATGTCCTGCGCCATCTTACTTCATGTTTCTGTTAAATTAGAGCTAGTTAGAGTGGCTGTGTTACGTTTCATTTTCTGTTCTTCTAGGCCACCTGTGTCAAACAGGCGGCCCGCGGGCCAGATCAGGCCCGCTTAGGGATTGAATCCGGCCCACGAGACAACGCTCAGAGAAGCGCAAGAGAAAAACAAGCTGCAGGTTGAAATATGTCAACTTGATGTTGCCAGGTGCCTCTCACAAAGACACTGTACTTGTATTTATTTTTCTCTCTCTCTCTCTCTCTCTCTGTCTCTCTCTCTCTCTCTCTCTCTCTCTCTCTCTCTTTCCCTTTTTGATCTTTCTCGCACACTTTCTTTCTCTCTTTCTCTTCAATGCTTTTCGCTCTTTCACTTTTTCTTTCCTTCTCTCTCTCTCTCCTTTTGTCTTTTTCTCAACATGTCCCTCTTTTTATTCCTTCTTTCTTTCTCGTTCAATGTCTTTCCTTCTCTCTTTTTTTTTCCTCTTCTTGCTCTTTTTCTCTTGTCTTCTCACTCTCAATTTCCCTCCTTTTCTCTTCTCTTCTTCTCTCACCCCCTCTCTCTCTCTCCCATTCTTTATTCTTCTTTAAGTTTAACAGAGTTTGGATTCCATTACTTTGCTGTTTTAACATCTCATCCTCTCTCTTTCTTCATCTCTCCTTTTCAGTCTTTTTCTCTCCCACTTTTACTTTGTCTCACCCTCCCTTTCTCTTTCTTTGACCCTCTTACTCTTTCTCTCTCCCTATTTGTCTCTCTTTTTCACTCCTCTTCTCTTTCTTTCTGTCCTGTTTCTTTTTCTTATTTCTCTCTCCATTTCTCACTATCTTTCTGTACCTTCCCCTCATTTTCTCTCTTTCTCTTTGCATTCTTTCTATCTTTCATTTTGCATTCTTTCTCTCTTTCTCCCTGCATTCTCTCTATTTCTCTCTGCATTCTCTCTCTCTTTCTTTCTTTCTTTCTTTCTTTCTTTCTTTCTTTCTTTCTTTCTTTCTTTCTTTTCCTCCCCTTTTCTCCCACTCTGTCTCTGTCTCTTTCTCTCTTTTTCTCTTCCTTTTTTGCCCTTTGTCTCTTTCTCTCTCTGTGTCTTTTAACCTCTTTTGCTCTAACTTCCCTTTTTTCCTATTCTCTTTCTCTCTTCATACCCATCGCCCTTTCTTTTCTCTCCTTCTGTCTTTCTATTTCTCTTTGGATTTCTTTCTTCCTCTCCCTTTCTTTTCCCACTTTACCGAAGTGTGGGTGTATGACCTCCATCATTTCTTACATGTTTTCTTTACATTTATTTTCAAATCATTGCTAGCAAGTGTGCCTGCATTATATCTCAAGGACTCGTTATGCACTCTCATTGTTGTTTTGTCCACGAGTGAGAATGCTTCTTGTATTGTAATCATTTCATTTTCATTTCTAGTTTAAGTAGTTTATTTCAACATATATTGTGTCCTATTTCTTTCTTGTTTTGTTCATTTAGAACACATTACTGTTTCAACATATCCTGACTTTTTTTCCATTGTTTTTTGTTTTTGTTCTGTTAGTCTGCCTGCATTATATAATATTTCATGGTCCCATCATCATTGTTTTGGTCCCATTTTATGTTTTGGTCTGTTAGAGCTGGTTGGTGTTAAAACATGTTTCAGTTGTAGCCATGCATGTGTATGTTCCCAGCATCCTCTTTCTCCTGCATTTTCTTCATTTCTTGTTCATTTCATTTTAATTAGCATTCTTACATCATTGAGTCTGTTTTTTCATAGCGTTGCTGTTTTTGGTTTCTCAAGATCTGAGCAAGCATCCTCCTTTCAGGTTTTGTTTAGTTATAACTAGTTGGCATGGCAACATATCATGCATTATTTTCATGTCTTGTTCATGTAGATCTAATTAGTATTGTTGCATCATTGACCCTGTTTTCTCATAGCGTTGCTGTTTTCGCTTTCTGAAGATCCGAGCAAACATCTTCTTTTCAAGTTTTGTTTAGTTATAACTAGTTGTCATGGCAACATATCATGCATCAGTTTCCTGTCTTGTTCATTTAGATCTAATTAGCATTGTTACATCATTGACTGTTTTCTCATAGCGTTGCTGTTTTCGGTTTCTGAAGATCCGAGCAAACATATTCTTTTCAAGTTTTGTTTAGTTATAACTAGTTGGCATGGCAACATATGATGCATCAGTTTCCTGTCTTGTTCATTTAGATCTAATTAGCATTCTTACATCATTGACTCTGTTTTCTCATAGCGTTGCTTTCTGAAGATCCTTGCAAACATCTTCCTTTCAGGTTTTGTTTAGTTCTAACTAGTTGGCATGACAACATAGTATGCATCATTTTCATGTCTTGTTCATTTAGATCTAATTAGCATTCTTACATCGTTGACTCTGTTTTCTCATAGCATTGCTTTCTGAAGATCCTAGCAAACATCTTCCTTTCAGGTTTTGTTTAGTTCTAACTAGTTGGGATGGCAACATATCATGCATCATTTTCATGTCTTGTTCATTTAGATCTAATTAGCATTCACGGCGGCGCAGTGGTTAGCGCTTGTGCGGCACAGTTCATGTCATGGGAACCTGTCGTGGGTTCAAATCCAGCTCCAGACTTTCTGTGCGGAGTTTGTATGTTCTCCCCGTGCTTGCGTGGGTTTCCTCCGGGCACTCCGGTTTCCTCCCACATTCCAAAGACATGCATTTCAGGTGAATTGGCCGGTCCAAATTGTCCCTAGGTGTGAATGAGCGAATGAGTTGTCTGTCCCTGTGTGCCCTGCGATTGGCTGGCAACCAGTTCAGGGTGTACCCTGCCCACTGCCCGATGATTGCTGGGATGGGCTCCAGCCCCCCGCGACCCTACTGAGGATAAGCGGTACGGCTAATGAGATGAGATGAGATTGTTGACTCTGTTTTTTCATAGCGTTGCTGTTTTTGGTTTCTGAAGAGCCTGGCAAACATCTTCTTTTCATGTTTTGTTTAGTTGGAACTAGTTGGCAATGCAGCATATCCTGCATCTCCTTAACTTCAGGTTTTGTTTATTTAGATCTAGTCAGCTTTGCTCCATGATGTAGCAGGTATGCGTCGTCCAGCCTATGTTGTTGTAGCTTTGATGTGTTTGAATCCTGGAGATCCTAGTAAACTTTTTTGTTCTGTTCCCCACTATATGATACCGATTCCTTTTCGGTAAATAAATCCTTTCATAAAATCTTGTTTCCTGTTTTATGCGATCTGCTTCTCCGGTCGAGCCGGACCCTGAGAGTTATAAAAACTTTCTACTGGTGGAAGTACACATAGCAGTTTTTATGTTTTTCTCATTTTTCTGTCTCAGCTGAGGCGGTATTGCAAACACAATCATGTTGTTTTCATCTGTTGTCCTCACCAGTTGCTTCTACCTCTGCTCTGCGGTGTTTTTCTATTTCATTAATGATTCATTTTTCCTGCTGTGTTGGGACACACAAGTTACATATTTTCCGCTCTGGTGTGAAACCCATCTACGGCGATTGTCACCTCATCTCGTGTTTGTTGATTTCCACTGAGGTTTTGAGTTTTTCCTTTGCCCTCATGTAGGTTTTAGATCAGAGGCTGGTGTAAAATACTCTGAAGTCTGCAATAGTATGTAGTCTGTAAAGCCCTTTGATCCTCCATGTGATTAAGGGCGTCACAAATAAACATGACTTGACTGGACTTGACTTGACTAATGATTTTGAGTTTTTCCTTGCCCTCATGTAGGTTTTAGATCAGGGGATGGTGTAAAATACTTTAATAAGTCTGCAATAGTATGTAGTCTGTAAAGCCCTTTGAGTCTCCTTGTGATTAAGGGCGTCACAAATAAACTTGACTTGACATAAGTAATCGATTGATCGGATTTTGAGATGATGTATATGAATTTTGCAAAAATATTTCAATATAAATGTATTCAAAAATGATTTTCATTTCACATGATTAAATGCCTTTTGTGAGTATTTCCCTGCTCCTAAACATGCTGTTCCTTTAAGAAGTAACTTGATGACGTCGCTGCTGTTCTTTTAGACACGTACATTGTTCAATCTCCCCCTCGTTACACGAATGCCACAGCATGTCCCTGCCACTGATGCTTTTTTTTTGTTTTGACTACTGTGCAAATTTCCCTGCTTTCAAACATACTGTGCCTTTAATGGACAAGTTGAAGATGTCACCGCTGTTCCTTTAGACATGCACATTCTTTTAGCCTAGCGGAAGTCATGACAGCATGTTTTAAACTCTCCGTTTTAACTCTTTTATTTTGTGTAATTGACTCTGTAAGTATGCTAGTCCTTCATCTCATGGTCTGGTGCGAATTTTTTCTTCCAAAAAGGAATTTCTGCTTTTGCTTAGTTAAGTATGTCACTTTGTATATATTAGGATTCATAGTATTTAGCGCATCCTTGTGGATATTTTGTGTAAAAAGGTATTTGCTGTATCATTTAATCGAGCTCGGGTCTCCAACTTTTTTTGTCATAATTAGCTCAAAGGGCACCCAGTTATCATTATGTTTTTACTATGTTGTAATCATGTTGTTACCAGGTTAATTATGTGAAAGAGGGTTTAATAGTCTCAGTCAAACACTAAAAAAATAATTTCACACGAAAAGTCACCCAACACTGGTGAGCTGTCTTTAAAACACGTCCGCGGGCAACTCACCTCTCCGTAGGGGCACCCTGGTGCCCGCAGGCAAAATGTTAGAGACCCCTTGATCTAGTTGATAAAAACATGACAGCATTTTTTTTTTCTATCTACTTAGAAAATCTCATTTTTATTCACAGTCATGCTTTATCGGGACTCATTTTAATTGATTTATATTAATTATTTCATGTGTTTGTAATTATTTAATGAACTCATAATTGTGAGACATAATATAATATTGACTGTGTATATATGTTGGCCGCGGACCTGATAGACTTTTGCCCTTTTTCTTTCTAGACTCTTCTTTTTTTTTTGTTTCCACTGGATTATTGGACTTCGTACGCCTTCATTTCCTCGGGACCACGTTTTTCCCTTTTATTTCTCCGTTGCCACTGACCAAACTGAACATTTGCATTCCACCCAAGTTCAAAGAACTCAGGCTTTGGAATGGGTGGAATGACTGCCCCTGTCAGGACCAGAACGGAGACAGGACCCACTTGCGTTATGTTTCTCTCAGTTTTATTGGAAGAAAGGAAAGGGTTGCACCCACGATCCAGTGATCGCTGGGCGCGGGAAGCAGGTCGCTCTGAACGTGGAAGTGGGACTTCCGTGGCGAGCGATGGCGGTGTCGAGAACGGAAAAACGGGTTAGTAGCTGGGACAGGAGAGCAAAAACGTGGTTGGGGTCGTAAGCAAGTCGTAAGGCAGGAAAGGAGAGTAGACGTGATCAGGATCAAAAACGGGTCGAAGCCGGGAGACAGACAGGAGCAAAAAACAGGTTGGAGTCAGGGTCGAAAAAAGGCTTGCCTAGTGTAAACTTAGGTTCGCCAACGGACTGACAACAGGTGACAGAGTCCGAGGCAGTTGGCTTTGAGGGAGCGGGCACAGGTGATTCACATCGGTAATCATGACAAAGGCGAGCGGTTTACCTCCTTTCGGTATTGAATTAAACAATGTGTGTCTTCAGTTTTCATTTGTTTCGGGTTATTAATTCCACTCCAAAATTATTGAACTGTAACTAAAAGAATCAAAGGTTAATTAATGGAGCGAGTTTGCCTCCAGATTATGAGATTTATCCAATCATCCAACTAAACTTAATGGAAAATAGCGGGCGCCACCTATTGGCCAATTTGGTAATTAAGGAATAGTTCTCCCTAGAAGCTAAAAGAATACAGAAATTAAACCACTCTTTACACTTATTTTTTGTGCATTTTCAGCTTTTAATCAGGCTCTTGTAAAAAAGGAATACTAGTTCAAGACTTTCAAATAAAAGAAAAATATTTTGTTGACAATCAAATCATAAACATAAGCGAATTGATTTTGAAGCCTCCCGATTCATACACCAGCAATTGAAAACAATGAATCAAATTTCTTAAATCCAGCGAGGAATAGAAAATAATTCCTCAACCGTAATTAAATTCAATCAGGCCATAATGCCATCAGGCAAGCTTTCATTTTTTTTGCGAAGGAGGACAACGTCTTCTTCTGCAACTATTAATTATATTTCTGATAGAAAAGGAATTCCAACAATGCCCACCTGATTAGTTTAGCGCCACAGTTTTTGAGCGTCGTCACCTTTCGGAATGTGCAACACGTCAAAGTGTAATCACTACGGAGGCGGGATCATTATCAGGGTCAGAGTTATTGAACTAAAGGCATCACAGTTATAAGCCCCTCCCCAAAAAAGATCCATTCTAAAGATGTCAGGACCAGAACGGAAACAGGACCCAATTGCGTAACATTTACCACAGGTTTTATTGAAAGAAAGAGGAAAGGCTGCGCCCACGACCTGGTGTTCGCTGGACGCCGGAAGCAAGTCGCTCTCGCACTCTGATTGTGATCCGAACACAAAAGTGGATCTTCCGTAGCGAGCGATGGCGGTGTCAGGGACGGAAAAAACTTGTCTGTAGCCGGGACTTGGAGAGCAAAAGCGTGGTCTGGGTCAGAAACGAGTCGTAAGCCAGGACGGGAGAGTAGACATAGGCGGGATCAAAAATGGGTCGTAAGCCGGGACGGGAGAGTAGACGTAGTCGGGATCAAAATAGGTCGTAGCTGGAGACAGACAGGAGCAAAAACGGGATAGGCGGGAGTCATGGTAAAAAAAAAGGCCTGCCTTGTACAGTGTTCTCGTTTGCCTGCGTCCTAGATGCATCATTTTTGCTGGGGACGCATAGTGTCAAATCAACGAGCGTCCTCGGGACGCAACTTTTTTCACACAAAATTGTCATTATTACCCGATTACTTTTTTTTAACAAAGATTTACCGCACTCCAAACTTTTCGTCAGGCAGATCCGCCATTGTTGTTTTGGTCTCGCGGTCCGAGTTTTCGTCTGCACGCCGATCTCGGCAAACGAGATCTTGTTGCTTTGAGATGACGTCATTGTTGTGGTGCTTGTCGTCGAGTTAAGGTGAACATCAACACAAAATTGGTAATTTCTTCAGTGTCAGTAATAAGTCGAAACATAATGCAGAAAGTGATAACAACGGCAATAATTCCGGCACGAAAAAACGGTGGAGAAATTCATCAGAAGATCGCGAAGGCAAGGAAAACACGTGCGTTGGAGGGAACAATTCGACGAAAGAAAATAAAAGAATACTCCTAGCAAGAAAAGGACTTTTCTGCCAAAATGGACTCCATTATCTTCCTGGTTACACTATGAGGAGGATGATAATGGAAGCTACATGTTCTGTGATGCGTGTACCCAGCGTCACAAAAAAAACTGGATTGCATAAATCATTTTGCAATACGAACTTTCAGAAAAGCACATTGGATCGGCACAACGACAATGAAAACCACAAATAAGCTATGGAAATTCTGTTGCTGCAGGAAGAGAGAGGCAAGTATGAACGAATACGACATCAAAACGAAGACTTGGCCATGCTTTCACTGCTAAAGATAGTTAAGTGGATGGCAGTATTTTCAGTATTTTGTATAATGTACAATATTGTGAACTGAAAACTCTGACGCGATAACTGCTTTGTATTACCAATTAACTGTGATGATTAAAACTGAATGAAAATATAGATTTATATAATTATTTCAGCAATAATATTTTGTATAATTTACATTATTGTTGTGAACTGAAAAATCTTGAAGTGATAACTGATTTGTATTACCAATAAACTGTGATGATTAAAACTGAATGAATATATAGATTTATATGATATATTGTCGCCGATTTACAACTTCAACCTCTATAACACTAAATTTTGGGGACCCATAGTTCTCTGTTGGGACCCATAGATTTTTGAGCATGCAAGTCCCCGGGACCCATCACTTTTCATAGGTAAAATGAACACTGCTTGTATAAACAGAGGTTTGCAGACGGACTGACAACAGGAGAGTGACACGACTGGGTTTAAATAGGGACAGGGAGCCAATCAGAACCCGCAGCGGTTGGTGCCAAATGAGCGGGCACAGGTGATTCACATCAGTAATCATGACAAAAGAGGTACATGACCAAGTTGTTCAACAACTTCTATAGAAAATCAAAATATATTCTAACAAGGAACAGAAACACTTTGAATGTTTCGACTGATTGAATATTATAACGTGGCTAAAAGTAACTCATGATTGTGGCGCTCTAGTGCCGCGCTCACATTACGAAGAATGAGTCACTTCAGCCATGCTGTAATATTCAAGCAGTCAAAAGAGTCTAAGCATTTTTGTTCCTTATTAGAATTGGTCGTCTCCCCTCTCTTTGTCTTTGTAATGCAAGCAGGGCACCAGAGAGACAAGATATTGAGTCACTTTTAGCCATGCAATATTCTTCAAATAGCCGATGGACTCTAAGCATTTATGCTCTTCGTTAGTTTTTAAAACAATTTGATCGTGTCTTATCTCTTCCTCTTCCTAATGTGAGCGAGACACCAGAGAGACAGGATAATGAGTCACGTCTAACCACGTTATAATATTGAATCAGACAATTGACTCCAAGCATTTATGTTCCTCATTAGATTTTCCGGAACATCTTGGTTGTGTCCCCTCTTTACCTCTTCATAATGTGAGCAAGGCACGGGAGAGAACCGATAAGTTACTTTTGGGCATGCTATAATATTGAAGCAGCTGAAAGAGTCTAAACATTTTTGTTCCTCATTCGAATTGATTTTCAATTTCTATAGAAGTCGTTGCACAACCTGGTCGTCTCTCCTCTCTTCCCCTTCGTAATGTGAGCGGGGCACCAGAGAGACACGATAATGAGTCACTTTTAGCCACACGATGTTCTTGAAATAGCCGATGGACTCTAAGCATTTATGCTCTTTGTTAGTTTTTAAAACAATTTGATCATGTCTCCTCTTTACCTCTTCATAATGTGAGTGAGACACCAGAGAGACAGGATAATGAGTCACTTTTAATCACGTTATAATATTGAATCAGACATTGGATTGTAAGTAATTATGATCCTCATTAGTTTTTCCAGAACATCTTGGTCGTGTCCCCTCTCTACCTCTTCATAATGTGAGCAAGGAACTGGAGAGAACCGATGAGTTACTTTTAGTCATGCTATAAAACTCATGCAGAGGAAAGATTCTAAGCATTTTTGTTCCTCAGTCGAATAGATTTTCATATTCTATAGAAGTTGCTGCACAACCTGGTCGTCTCTCCTCTCTTCCCCTTCGTAATGTGAGCGGGGCACCAGAGAGACACCATAATGAGTCACTTTTAGCCACGCAATATTCTTGAAATAGCCGATGGACTCTAAGCATTTATGCTCTTCATTAGTTTTTTAAAACAATTTGATCGTGCCCCCTCTTTACCTCTTCCTAATGTGAGCAAGACACCAGACAGACAGTCACTTGTATCCATGTTATAATAGTGAATAAGACAATAGATTCTAAGCATTTATGATCCTCATTAGTTTTTACAGAACATCTTGGTCGTGTCCCCTCTCTACCTCTTCATAATGTGAGCAAGGCATTGGAGAGAACCGATAGAGTTACTTTTAGTCAAAGCTATAAAACTCAAGCAGCCGAAAGATTCTAAGCATTTTTGTTCCTCATTAGAATAGATTGTCTTGTTCTACAGTAGTCGCTGCACAACCTGGTCGTCTCTCCTCTCTTCCAAGGCATGTTTATTTGTTTGGCCCTTAATCACAAAGAGTCTGAAAGGGCTGCACAGATCAAAGACTATTGCAAACCACAGACTATTATGACACATCCCCTCATCTAAAACCTGCATGAGGGCAAATAATGTACCAGTGTAGGCCGGCGATGTAGCTTAATCTGTAAATTGTAAGGTGGAATCCTAGTGTTGAATAGAATGCATCATTCTCTAATAAGTTCCATGTTTTTTCTTCTGTATGTGTATGTTTGTGTGTGCGGCGTAGTAATAGTAATAGTGCTAACCACAAAGTCTTATGTGATTTTCAAAAAAATGACAGTCCTGAACCCAAAATCCCCCCTGATTCTAATTCACAGATTTTGCCTTTCACGGGTTCTTTTTGGAACATAACATTTGCGATTAATGAGACATTACTGCAAACTGTATAAAACCTTCACCTTCGTAATGAGAGTGAGAGACCAGAGAGACAGGATAATGATTCACTTTTAACCATGTTATAATATTAAATCAGACATTTGATTCTAAGCATTTATGATCCTCATTAGTTTTTCTGGAACAACTTGTTCGTATCCCCTCTCTACCTCTTCATAATGTGAGCAAGGCACCGGACAGAACCGATAATGCGTTACTTTTAGTCATGCTATAAAACTCTAGCAGCCGAAAGATTTTAAGCATTTTTGTTCCTCATTAGAATACATTTTCATGTTCTATAGAAGTCGTTGCACAACCTGGTCGTCTGTCCTCCCTTCCCCTTTGTAATGCGAGCGGGACACCAGAGAGACAGGATAATGAGTCACATTTAACCACGTTATAATATTGCATCAGACAATTGACTCCTAGCATTTATGTTCCTCATTAGATTTTCCGGAACATCTTGGTTGTGTCCCCTCTTTACCTCTTCATAATGTGAGCAAGGCACGGGAGAGAACCGATAAGTTACTTTTGGGCATGCTGAAAGAGTCAAAGCATTTTTGTTCCTCATTCGAATTGATTTTCAATTTCTATAGAAGTCGCAGCACAACTTGGTCGTCTCTCCTTTCTTCTTCTTGTTGATGATAACAACAACATGGACATTGTAAACCCTGTTTCATAGAATCTTGAATATAAATGCACACATTTTTTCGTGCATTTAAAGGAAGGCTTGTATAAGAAATGCCCTCACTCCCCCTCACAAGAGACAACGTGCAGAAAGGAGACGCAGAGGAGGGAAACAAACGTATTAGATAAATACGCCGCCAATGATTCATTTTTAAGCTTTTTCATTCCGATGTGGGTTCCCAGCTCCGACAACGACAATTTAAAAAAAACAACACAAGACCTAAAATGTTTAATGTTTCACAATTCTGTCTGTGTCCTTTAAGGACCTCAAACAGGGACTATTTTTCTTCTTACATTTTTCGACTTTTTTCCCCCCCAATGTAGAAACAAAGCGACAACAGAAAAGTGTCTTTGTGACTTCAAAGTGATTTGTCTCAAAGAAACTGCGAGACGCTCCTGCACTTGTCCGATAAGCCGGCTCAAGTTTCTTCACAGCGTATTCGCCTTTTTTTGCGGCCGGAGAAGACGATCCCAGAAACAAAAAACAAGATTTTAAAGGAGGATTTATTTACAGAAAAGGTATCGTGCTGTGTACAGAAACAGAACGAGGAAGTTTTGTGGGAGCTACAGAAGTCAAAGACATCAAAGCTACGCTAGCACGGGCCAGACCACACGTCCCTGCTATGTCATGTTGAAACTCTGACTAGATATAAATAAACAAAACATGACTCTATCTTGACACAAAGTGAAACGAAGCAACTTTTTAAGACTTTTTAAATGTGATTGTCACGAAGCGGAGCGGGGAACAGGAAATAAGGACCCATTCGCGTAGAAGTACTCATAATTTATTGGGGGAGGATGAGGAGGGTACGCATACTCGATCCGGGGATCGATGGTCGCGGAGTGGATTAGAAATCCAAACAAACGAAAAGTTGTCCAAAACGGATCAGACCGAAAACAAAACAGGATCAAACGCAGGCAGATTTACAGACTAGGCATTTCTCAGAATTAAACAGAACTTGCAGAAATCTCACCGAACTCTCACCAAAGTTTAACAGGTATAACAAACAAGTATAACAAACGTTCCAGCAGAGCATAGTTAGAAGGAACGCGTTTAAGTACTCTAAGAAGCGATCAGTCAGATACGTCTCAGGGCGGGGCCAACTGGTCGCCGAGGCGATTGCGCCAGAATCCGGCGCCACCCGGCTGGAACCAGCTGGGCGCCATGGCAACCGTGCCGTACATGACAGCGATAAAAATAAAAGCGATTAGAGATTTGAAATTAATTGGCTCTAACTGAACAAAACATGAAGAAGACAATGCAGAATATACTGGAATATGAACTACGGATGATGTGTTGGGACACTTAATACGCTCTAAGTTTAACTGAACAAAATCACGAGAGACAACACAGGCAATGTTAGAACTCTAACTGAACAAAACATAAAAAAACAAGGCAGTATACATCAAAAACCGGTAACTGGACAAAACAAAGAAGGAAGACAGTGCAGAATATGTTAGAACACTAGCTAACTCTAACTAAATACACCATGAAAATAGGACGACACAGAATGTGGTGGAAAACTAGCTGGTTGTAACTAAACAAAACATGAATGGAAGACATCACAGGATATGTTGGAACATCAACTCAAGCTGAAAAAAACATAAAAGTCAATGCAGGATTGGTTAGCACTCTAACTAGCTCTAACTGAGAAAAACTGACTGAATACCAACTGGTTGTCACTGAACAAAAACATGGATGAAAGACAAAGCGGGATATCTTAGTGCTCTAACTGAACAAAACATGAAAGTAGACAACACAGGCAATTTTGTAACACAAACGAACTGTAACTGACTACAAAACACTTGAGTGTTTTGCAAGGTTAACTCGGTGCTTACCTTGAGCTGGGGATTCTGGTTTAGGTCTGGGATTGGATTGGGTGCGGGTTCTGCTAAACTGTTAATTAGATGAACCTGAAGTTGGGCTTGTTTTAAAACAGCAGTCACACTGCCTCACCAGCATCATGAAGGAAAATATGTAAAACTTTAGTGGAGGACTTTACAGGAACTAGACTTTCATTGTTGGAGAAGCAGCAGGACCTCCAGAGATCCGTCTCCTGGATCTCCAAGTTCCCACCACCATGCAGGCTAGAAAGGTTGGGTGTTTCAGATCCTGGTCCTGAACTTCTGTTGTGAGGTCCAGGACTTTTGGCATTCTTCAGGCAGCGACAATGAAGAACATTAAGGAACGCTTTTTTGAACTCTTTGCTAAAACATGGGTAAATGATGGGGTTGAGGCAACTGTTGAAGTAGCCCAGCCAAAAAGTGATCTTGAAAACCGTCTCAGTAGGTTTGCAGGAAGTGAAAATGGATCCTGGAACACACCAAGATACGTTAAAGACACGAAAGAACAAATGTGCTTTCTACAAATTGCGTATCAATGCTGATATTCACAATCTGGGGTGAGTGGCTGGAGATCACCCACCTGCACCTGATCAGTCCCTACACCCCACTATTCCAGCTTTTCTTATATAGGCTGCATCTGACACCAGAGACATTTATACTTTGAGTGTGTCCAAGATGTCAGGATCTGGCTCTCCATTACAACACTAGAGGGCTCCAAACCTGGGGGAGTGGCTGGAGAGCATCAACCATCTTCCGCGCATTCAGATCCAACGTAAACCTTAACCCATGATCTTCCAAACAACCCTTTCTAAAATGCTCTGTAACGTTTCCTTTTTCATCCAGGTTTTGAACGAAGACATTAGCATCCTAATCAGTTAGCTAGGAGAGCCACTTCAAGAATTCTTTAATTAACACTCACTATCTCTTAACTTGATAAAACTTAAGCGGGAATCGAAGCGGCGACTAAAGATTACAATCGCATTTAACGGAGGCGTCGGTGAGGCTTGTCATTGAGTTTGGACGTCTGCCATTGCGGTGATGTGTAAACCTTGGATTGAATAACTGAAGAATTACTTGGACCTAAATTACTTGGGCCTTCAGCTCTTTATAATAATAATAATAATAATAATAACAATAACAATATATTTCGAAGCGATTTTCAGGACACCCAAAGTCGCTGTACATATAGTAGGACACAACAATACCGCAAGAGTAAAAAGAATTAAAAGGCGGCAATATGTGAGGCAGATGGTCAAGAAAAGGCAAGTCTGAAGAAATGAGTTTTGAGTCAGGATTTGAGTTCCAGAGTAGGGGGCAGAGCGGCTGAAAGCTCTGCTCAACATGGACTGAGGCGGGTAGGGGGTATAGTGAGGTGGAAGATGATTTTAGGTTACGGGTTGGCGTAGCAGTGTGAAGGTGATTGGAAAGGTAGTGGGGGGGCAAGGTTATGAATGACCATGTAGGTGTAGAGCAGGATTTTGGAATTGATTCTATGGCAGATTGGGAGTCAGTGGAGTTGCTGCAGGACAAGGGTGATGTTATTGTGGAAAGTAGAGGCATTTGGAGGGTACGTGACTGACAGGACTTTGGCTGGGTCAGGACGTCTCCAACTATTTGCTTAACTGATAAGAATTTGTCTGGGTCGGGGCGACTCGATTCAAGCGCCCGACTAGAGAAAAACAACACGTCATCGCTGACCGAACACAGTATAAATACCACTGTCGCCCGGACAATTTTGGAACTCGACTGAATGTTTGGATGAAATAAACAACGTGTTCCCCTCTCATTTCGACTCTCTCTGCTCTCTTATGTATGTTTTGGGGCGGGGCCGATATACGTCCTGCTCCGAAAATGTGATGGTGAGAGGTTTTGGTGATGATACGTGCAGCAGAGTTATGGACAAGCTGAAGTTTATGGAGGGACTTTTGAGGTGAACCGTAGAGAGGGGAATTGCAGTTATCGAGGCGTGAGGTGACAAGGTGATGGACGAGGATGGCTGTTGAGTGTGGTGTGAGGGCGGGGCAGAGATGGTTGATGGAGCGCAGGTGAAAGTAGGCTGACCGGGTGATGTTATTTAAATGAGTGTTAAGGAGAGTCTTGACCAGAGGGGAGGGAAAAACTGAGGGATTGTAAACAGAAAGAGAGAAGGAGTCAACTTTAGAGAGGGTAGATTTGGTGCCGATGAGAAGTAGTTCCGTTCTATTGCTGTTCTGTTTTAGAACTGTCGGTGTGTAGGAAGAATAGCATTTCATTGACATGTTTTGGGTTTTCTGTGTCCTACTTCTCTGACTGTTCATGTTTTGTTCAGTTAGAGCTGGTTGGTTTTCAATTATATCGAGCCTTGACTTCCTTTCACCCCTCTGTTCCGTTAGCATTCCAACATGTCTTAGGTGGTCTAACTTTCATGTTTTGTTCAGATAGAGCCAGTAAGTTTGCCTTTATTATTTTACCTAGTCTTGTCATCTCAGACACTTTCATTATTGTTCTATTAACGTGCGGTTCTATTTCCTGTGCTGTCTTCCTTTCATGTTTTGTACAGTTAAAAATCCTGTGAGCATTCTGTATTGAATTTTATGTTTTGTTAACTTAGAGCTCTGTTTGTGTGCCTGGATTACATTTCTTGGCCTTGTCGGCATCGCACTCTCATTTTTTCTGTCCGTGTGTGAGAGTGTTTCCTGTGTCAAGTTCCTTTTATGTTTTTTTAATTTATAGCTAGTTGTTATACATATCATAACATATTAAGTTTCTTGGTCCTGTGTTATTGTTCTATCTTGTTATATTTTCTGCGTCTTTCATGTTTTGTTCTGTTAAGTGAGTGTTTCAACTTACTCTTCAAAGTAATTTTTCCATGTTTTTTTAGTTAGAGCTACTTAATGTGCCTGCATTATATTTCATAGTACTGTTGTCGTCACACACTAATTAGTCCGACTACTTGGGTTTTTTTTTCTTGTTTCCTCTGCCTTTTATGTTTTGTTTTGTTAGAGCTGATTGGTGTCTATTTAATTGTTCTATCCACGTGTGAGTAGGTTTCCTGTGTCCTATTGGTTTTGTGATTTGTTCAGTTGGGACAAGCTGGTATTATAACATATCCTGTAGCATCGATCTTTCATGTTTTGTTCAGTTAGAGCTAGTTTGTGTTTTTTTGTTCAAAATAAGTATTCCAACATATTCCACATTTGGGTATCATCACGTATTATGTTTCGTCTCTTTCATATTCCATTCAGTTCAAACTAGTTGGTATCATATCATACCCTGCATCTTTGTTTTTCCATGTTTTGTTCATTTAGATCTAGTAAGTATTTTAACATGATGTAGCATTGGCTTATGTATGAGTAGCTTGGATGTTTTTGATTTCTGAAGATCATAGTGAACTTCCCTGTTCTGTTACTGTAGACTATGCAATACAGATTCCTTTTCTATGAATACATCTTTTTCAAAAATCTTTTTCTTACCAACATATCACCACCTCTCCAACCATGCTTGAACCTGACAAGAACCTTTAAATGAAAATCCGAACACTTCAATATTTGGGTGTCATGATTACCGATGTGATGCACCTGTGCCCGCTAATTTGGCGCCAACTGCCTCAGATGCTGATTGGCTCCCTGTCCCTCTTTAAACCCACTCCTTTCTGTCACCTGTTGTCGGTCCGTCTGAACCTCAGTGTCCTCTAGGCAAGCTTTTTTGACCCTCCACTCCAACTGTTTTTTGCTCCTGTATGTTCTCCTTGCTTCGACCCGGTTTTTTGATCATGACCACGTCTACTCTCCTCTCCTGGCTTTCGACCCGTTTCCGATTCCGACCATGTTTTTTGCGCTCCTGTCCCGGCTACTGACCCGTTTTTTTCCATTACCGACACTACCATCGCTTGCCCTGGAAGTCCCACTTCCGTGTTCAGAGCGACCTCCTTCCCGCATCCAGCGATCACCGGATCGTGGGTGCAACCCTTTCCTTTCTTCCAATCAAACTGAGAGAAACGTAACGCAAGTGGATCCTGTCTCTGTTCTGGTCCTGACATTCGGATTTAAACCTGTAAATGCTCTTATTTAGGTTTTTTGAAACTCCTAAAATATGAACTTACCAATGGGTAAGACGATGAAAAAGGGAAGCCAACAAAGAACGAAGCAGCCGACGACAACGCCGAGGGTCTTGGCTGCTTTTTCCTCACTATTTGGCATCTTCATCTGAGTGTCGCTGATGTTTTTGGACCTAGCAGCGTCGTGACTTTCTTGGTTCCCTCTGTGGACCCTCAGGATCACCCCGTGGCTCTCCAGGGTGCCCCCGTCACTCTTGAGTCTCTGCCTCTTTGCCATGGCGTACACGCGCCAATACATGGAGACGATGACGGCTAGCGGGATGTAGAAAGATGCTAACGATGAGAAAAGGGCGTAGCCGGGGTCTTCGGTGACCCGGCACACCGATTCGTCTTCGGGGTCCGGCTCCTTCCAGCCAAAAAGGGGCCCCACCGATATCGCAGCCGAGAGTCCCCAAAGAGCAATCACGGCGACCAGGACTCGGCGACCAGTCGCGATAACCAGGTATCGCAACGGATATCGGACGGCGAGGTATCGGTCCACGGAGATGACGCACAAACTGAGGATTGACGCGGTGCAGCAGAGGACATCCAGGGCGGCCCACACATTGCAGAATCGCCGGCCGAACTCCCACCGGCCCAGTGCCTCGGAAATTGCAGAAAAAGGGAGAACAGCGGCGCTGAGTAAGAGATCAGCCGCCGCTAGGTTAGCGATGAAAAAGTGGCTAACGGAACGCCATCGCCGGTGGCACACGACTGACAAAATGACCAGAATGTTGCCCAGGATGCCAAGGACTACAAAGACCAGCAGCGCCGTCCCCAGGAAGACCATTTTGGCCACGTCCATTATGCAATTGCTCCGGAAGACACTCATGCCTTGTCCAAGTTTGATCAGGCCCTGTCTTCAGATCGCCTCCGTGTTCATCGTGTCCTTTTCACACCAACTTCTTATCTTACTCAAGTTGCAAAGGACAACAAACAGCCAAAGGTTTTTTGGGGAGACAAACGCAATTGTTCTGACGCGGAAATCACAGAATCTTCATAAATTCTTTTTTGCTCCCCGCTGGCTTTTTTGTGATTTGTTTACATCCGTGCTGACAAGCGTTCGAGGCTGCAAAACCTGTTCCAAGAAGACAAAGTCGACAGAAAAAACGCTTAAAGGAGGATTTAAACTCACTCAAATTGGAAATGACAAACCCTTTAAATAAAGTCAACTCAAGCCCTGTTTTCTTAAAGTGACAGTGTGTAACAATACCCAACTAGAAGTCATTGTAACTTTGAACTTGAAAGCTTATGAGCCACAACAAAAGACTGAGTGCACCAGGTCTGGTGGATAACTGACTTTGATGCCTAATCAAAAGGCCATTAAAGGAATACAAGAGCAATGAAGAATTGGTCCAACGTTGAAACTCTGACTCACAATGTGGCTAAAGAAGGAAAACGGTAGGGAAAAAAAGCACCAGAGGCCTGAATACCAGAACTCGGCGGACATCACATGCAGCGCTCAACTTTGGTAGGCGAATGACACTGAAGCATGAGCAGCTAACAATAAAAATAGCAGCAAGTTATAGCCTGCAGCCAAGTGGGCGACATGAGTGGCTAGAGAAGGAAACGGTGGAAAAAAGTGGAAGATGCCTGAAAAGCAGAAATCATGGTCTTTTGTCTGCATGAGTTGCTTTGGAAGGCGAGTGACACTAAATGATAATGCAGGGGCAGCAAAAAATAAGGGCTAGCGGGTAGCAGAGCGCTTTAGCCTGCACCCAAGTGATTAACATGAGTGGCTAGTGAATAAAACAGTGGAAAAAATGTCGATGATGCCCAAGTCACAGGACATGGCAACTATCACATGCAGAGCTTAGGGTAACTTAAGTGCTAAAAGCACCCCTGAGAAGCTAACTCATCCGGGCTTCCATAGTCTCAAGATGGCGGCCAAACATGTCAGCTTCTTTAAAGTTGTGTAAATTCATTACAAATTTCTGAAGCTACCAAAAACATTCTTAAGTCCCATCCTTTAGGCATCTATCTTTTGTTTTTCCACTGTTTCCTTCTCTAGCCTCTCATGTTAGCCACTTGGCTGCAAGCTATGACTTGCTCCAATCATTTTTATGAGGTAGCACATGTTTGTTTTTGATTTTTTTTTCTTATTATTTCAATCAATCGTGTTTCATTTCAATGAATGAACTAGTATATTTACAATAATAGGGGCCGCTTTATTTACACACTGTCGCTTTAAGAAGACCAAATACATAAATCATTGCCTCCTCGTCAACTGGTCAGCCATCCATCACCATTTTAGTCACAGGAAGAGAAAAAGCGACCTTATTTCGAATCATTACCGCTGCGATCGATAGAGGAATGCTTAAAAGAAAACGCTCCATCATCCTCACTTCACATCAAAAACAAAAAATAAAAAAAAATTAAATTAAATAAAAAGCCTTCCATTAGTAATCCGAAGAGGTGCCAGACGGCCTGTGTAGTGTTCGTGTCGCATTTTTTGAAAAAGGAGTCTGGATTGTGAGAATTTTTAATAATTACCTCTCCAAGATACAGATAGGCAACTTTTAGTGGAGATAAACATGTCTTGAAAAGGAAAAAAAATTGAAAGGATCTAAAACTTTTGAGGTAACACAGATTGGTCTAATTTGTGTTTTTATTTTTTATATTTTTTTAAACTTTAGGTTATTATCTCAACATTTCTTGATTTCTTGACTGTGTTTTTGTTCTTGTAACATTTATATTTTTCTTTTCAGTAATGCAGCAACAGCCGGAAAAGAAAAGGTTCCATGGTTATCATGTTTTGCTTCTACCTTTAGCGTCACCACAACACTTGGGACCCATAAACAGTATTGTTCCATAAATACAGTAGACACCCAGGATTCGTTGACCCCACTTTGTGTCGTTTTGACTTTAAGGTGTGGAATTACATGTTTTTTGACCCCTCGTTACAACATTTTCTGCTATACCGCATCGGCAACAAATTATTTTAAGTGCCTCAAACTTAGAACACTTTGACGAGTCACAAGATGCCCATCTGCTATTGGTCAGTAAATGGCATTTTTATAGCGCTTTTCAAGTCAATGAAGACCTCCCAAAGCGCTTTACAATGTGCTTCACACCTACCCATTCACACACACACAATCACACACCAATAGGGAGTCAGCCATGTCAGTGTTGTATAAAATGCTGGTTTGCTATTTTTTTTGCTTCACGGCATTCTGCCATTGCCTGAACTCCCTCCCACAATGCCTTTCTCCGTTTTTGTTCAGTTCAAAATCTCATGTAAACAAACTTAAATTTGTCTAGCTATGGGTCCCAAGACTTGCTGTGAAACTAAAGAGAGAAGCAAAAACATGACAGCCATGGAAACAAAGCTCGTGATTATCAAGTAATAGGAAGAAAACATACGAATTACTATTGGTCGATATTGCATAAAATGCGGGCCCACTATATGTTTGCGTCACAGCATCATGCTGTTGGCTGAACTCCCACAATGCTTTTCAATATCTTCATACACTCAAATCCTTGTGCACTTAAGCAAGTCAGCGATACAATACTGTATTTTTTTGTCCTGTATTTATTTGTTGTGGGTCCCGAGACTGTGATGCTAAAGGGAGAAGTAAAAAAATCATAACCTTGGAAACGAAGCTTGCGATGATCTAGAAATACAAAGAAAGAACACGAATGATTAACCTCGCGATGTAGCATGGCCCCAATTGACGAGCAGAACTATTGTTAAAAAAAGTAGATGATTAAAGCAAAGAAATCTTCTATAGCTGCATTCACCCGCTACTCCGCTGGACCAGCTCATGTCATGTCATACTCATGATAAAAAACCCTCATTGCGCAGGTATCCTCTTTTACCTGAGTCTCCGACCACAATCCAGGATCGGACTGTTCAAACATCAGCAGACTCACAAATAAAAGAAGATGGTCATCATCGAATCGATGGACAACCCCAACGAAGTATTACCATATACTTTTCATTTGTAATTTGAATGTATTTATCTGGGAGCCAATGAGGATTGGTTTCTTTCCCCTGCTATAAATCAATTTCCCTTAATGACCCCATGCTTTTCAACATATTAGCATCCTTTACACCAGTATCACATTTGTTGGTCAAGTTAAAAATGATCATCATTTCCATTTGACATTTTCTGATTCTTCTTTTGTTTCTTCTTATTTTTATCCTTTTCTTCCTTACTTTCTAGCAACAAAACAGTGCATAAAACCAGGAGAAAATCCCCCCCACTCCCATCATGTCTTTTCTTGCAGCTCTTCTCCTTTCTATAAATAAAAAAGGATTTTGAATTAAAAAGTCCCCCGCAGGGCCTCTCTTTCCCTAAATGAACATTTTGAACATTTTAGTTGAGGGGAAAAACGACTCATTTTCTTTGCAGGCAAATCCCTCGGCACAATTGCAAACATCGTTTTCTAATGTCTCTTCTGAGAACGCAAATGAGCCAAGCCTTAAGCGCTAGCTTCAGTTTTTCCTTTCAAATGAATTTTTCGCAAAGGAAAATGTTTGAGATCTAAACGAGCCCGTTAATTAAGTGTATTTGTTGACATTTGGATGGAAATTAGTGGCCCACAATCCAGAAAAAGGGTGGGTGGAGACTGCACTACAAATCCCACAATTCCTTGGGACAATCCTTTCATTAGTCGATAGCAATCAAAGATTTTTTTGATGTCAAGAAATGCAGTCAAACTCAAATAGGAGGAATAGCATTAGGCTGTCATTCTCTGCACCTTCTCTGTTTTCTGTATCCTAAGTCGTCTACCTTTCATGTTTTGTTCAGTTAGAGCTAGTTATGGTTCTAATCTACAGCATTGTCTTACATTACATGTAGTTCATGTCCCTGCATCCTACATGTATCTATTTTCATGTTTTGTTCAGTTAGATCTAGTAAGTGACTCAATATATTCTGTGTTGTCTTACTTTCATGTTTTTGTTCAGTTAGAGCTAGTTATGGTTCCAATCTACAGTATTTTCATACATAACATGTCATTCATGTTCCTACATCCTACATGCATCTATTTTCATGTTTTGTTCAGTAAGAGGTAGTGATCATGTATGCGTTACATTTAATTGTCTTGTTGTCTTGATACTGTCTTTATTTTTCCGTCAACTTGTTTGTGTAGGTCTTTTGTTGGCTTCCTTTCATGTTTTATTCATTCAGAGCCAGTCTGTTTTCCAACATTCTGCATCTTCCCCCTTTTATGTTATGTTCAGTTAGACTTAGTCAGTTTTCAAACATGCTGCGTGTTCCTTCTTTCACGTTTTGTTCAGTTAGAGCTAGTCAGTGTTCCAACATTCTGTGTCTTCTTACTTTCATGTTTCGTTAAGTTAGAGAGAGTCAGTGCACCAACATTATGCCTCATCTTCATGTTTTGTTCAGTAAGAGCTAGTCAGTGTCCAAACATTCTTCGTCTCGTTTGATGTTTTGTTCAGTTAGAGCTTATCAATGTTTTAACATCCCTTTCACGTGTTTTTTTTCAGTAATAGCTAGTTAGCGTTCTAACATGTTGCATCATCTTTTTTTAACGTTTTGTTTAGTTAGAGCTAGTGTTCCAACATACTGTATTTTCCTCCTTTCATGTTTTGTTCAGTTATAGCGAGCTGTCGTTCCAATATCTTGCATTGTCTTCAGTGCATGTTTTATACAGTTAAAGCTAGCGAGTGTGCCTGCATTGTATTTCACGCTCTTGTCGCCATCACACTCTCGTTATGTTTAGGTGCAGGAACGTCGCCTTTTCTTTCATGTTTAGTTCTGTTAGAGCTGGTTGGTGTTGTAACATCACATATTTGGTGATCTCCAAACGAAATGAGGCCTCCCTTCTGGACCTCATTTTCCAACATTCCATAACAACTATTCAAGGTATGATGGAAACTGATCAATTATTTGATATTTGAGCTCTGTTTGGACAAGTCCTTGTTAAGTTCCTCCTTAATTGGAATCAGTTAATTGAGCGTTAGTGTCTTTTTGTCTCGCAATACGTCCTTCCGTCCGTTTCCTAAACTATCAGCTGGAAATGGAGTACCAAATTTGTCTTTAAAAAAAAAATAAAGAAGTAAATTTTATGGTTGAATGAAGCAAGCGTGGCTCCAATCAATTTATGAAAAGGAGCTGAGTTGGAGTCATAAAAAGATTTTAATTAAAATGTATAATTCACTGTACGGAATGCAAAGAGCTGGTAGTCGAGGGGGAGGAACGATTCGAAAATCATCCCAGAGAAAAGACGTCTTACCTGATTGGCCGAAACGAGGCTTCATCCCGAGCAGCTCAGACGATGAGACGAAGACAATGTCAAAGTCTTCTAAAGACACATTTGGGACGGCCCACTTCACTTTGCAAGCCACGCCTCTTCCTCACAAACCCCACCTCTTTCTTTCAAGCCCCTCCTCCCAGCCTCATAGCCCCGCCCCTTCGCAAACTACATTTCATTAACACATCTTTCTGTAAAACTTAATTTTATTAACAGAATTCTTTTAAAATGTTGTCCTAATGAGATCAGTGATCAGAGATTAGGTCTTTTGGACGACGGATTTTGGCCTAAATGTGACCTGGTCCATTTTAGACATCCATCCACCCATTCATTTTTACCGCTTATCCTCAGTAGGGTCGCGGGGGTGCTGGAGCCCATCCCAGCTATCTTTGGACAATGGGCAGGAGGATAATCTTAACTGGTTGCCAGCCAGTCGCAGGGCACACAGAGACAGACAACTCACTCGCTCATTCACACCAAGTGACAATTTGTACCGGCCAATTCACCTGACATGCATGTTTTTTTGGAATGTGGGAGGAAACCGGAGTGCCCGGAGGAAACCCACGCAAGCACAAGGGAGAACATGCAAACTCCGCATAGTAAGGCAGGTAACAGGATTTGATCCCATGACCTCAGAACTGTGCCGTGGACCTGCCACCCACTCAGTCGCCGTTCCGCCCCATTTTAGACATGATTAGGTCAAAAACTAGATGTCTGAAATTGGGTCGTGGACCAAATTCAGTCCCCAAAATGTTGTTGCTGTGTTTCCCTGGGCCAAATTTGGCAACGTCCAATTTTTTTGACCAAATTAATATGTATTTTGAACACAACCATGGCCTCTTTTTGACCTAGTTTCAACCAGTTTTTTTTCAAATCTTTTGCTTTTTTTTTTTCAACAAAAGAAGTCAAAATTTACCCCCCACAAGTCGTCTTTTAAAAGACTTATTTTTATGCTTTCAATTTCCGACCAAATAAAAAACCCTGGCCTCTTTTTAAACTTATATTTAACCATTTTTTTTGTTTATCGAAAATATATCCCCTCATAAATCATCTTTTCAACATCTTCCGAAAGACTTTTCCACTTCCAATTCTCGACTGAATAAAGAGGTCTTTTCAACATCCAATTTCCAACTAAATAAAGCTGACTGTGGACGGAATCTTGATATTATCTTTTCAAACCTTTTTTGCTTTTAATTCCAAGTGGAGCAAATTTTGGCCCCTAAGTCATCTTTTAATAGTCTTTTGAAAATTTTCGACGTCCAATTTCCGACCTAATAAGGACGTGTTTTGGACGGAACCTCGGCATCCTTTTTGCACCAGTTTTTTGCTTTTTATTCTATCTAAAGTGTTCTAAATTTAGCCCCCTGAAAATTAACTTTTCGTTGCCTTTTAGAATAAGTTTTTCCACTTCTAATTTTAGACTGAATATAGAAAGCTTTCTAACTTCCATTTTTGACAAGATAAACATGTCTTTTGGGTGCAACCCAGGCCGCTTATTATGTATTTATACACCATTTTTTTCCCTTTTGTGTTAAAAATTCAGCCCCCCAAAATTCGTCTTTTCAATGTATTTTAAAAGACATTTTTCCACATTCATTTTCCAACAAAAAAGGGCTTTTGGACATCATCTATCCATCCATCCATTATTTGCACCGCTTATCCTCAGTAGGGTCGCGGGAGGGCTGGAGCCGATTCCAGCTATCTTCTGGCAGTGGGTAGGGGACACCCTGAACTGGTTGCCAGCCAGTCGTAGGGCACACAGAGACAGACAATTCACTCGCTCATTCACACCTAGGGACAATTTGGACCCGGAAATTAACCTGACATGCATTTTTTAGGAATGTAGGAGGAAACCGGAGCGCCCGGAGAAAACCCACACAAGCACAGGGAGAACATGCAAACTCCACACAGGAGGTTTGATCTCATGACCTCAGAACTGTGCCACATACGCGCTAACCACTGTGCCGCCGTGCTGCCTTGAGGACATAAAACTTGGCTTTTTTTTTTAAAGATATTTTCAACCATTTTTTAGATTTCATCTTAAGTGGTCCGCACCCCCAAATTCTTCTTTTCAACGTCTATCAAATGAACTTTTCAACAAAATGAAGATGTCTTTGGACGGAAGCTTGGCTTCTTTTGACCCCTGTTGTCCAGATATAGCCCCCTAAAATCTAAAAGTCTTTTCAACATTTATTAAAAGCCGCTATTTCCTCAAAAACAAGCAAATAAAGAAAAAAAGGCCAGAAGGTTTGAACGTCGCAAATATTGAACTGATGCCTCAAACTAATCAACTGTTGACTCTGGTTAATCAACTTCTCTCTGCCAAACAACGGCAGTGTGCTAGCTATGCTAATCGCTATGGATGCTAATCTCTTTGTTTTATTGTTGACATGATTCTGATCCCTTCAGACACTTAGGCTAATCAAATATTGAACAAATATTTCCAAACATCAACTTTTTGCCGCTAGCAGTTTGCCTCCATCGCTAGCGACCTAACATTTTCGCCCATTAGAAGCTAACTTTGCTATCCTAAAGTTGACTTGAACTTTCTTTACACGCTGGAGATTGTGTCATCCATTGTGCTCATCAGTCTCTTTAGTGATAATGCTAGCAACTTAGCATTTTCACCAGATGTGTGTTAACAGTGCTACGCTAAAGTTTACTGGGACTTCATTTAAAACTTAAAATTTGTTCACAATTACTGATCATGTTTGTTTATTATTTTTTTTTCATCCGTCGCTAGCAGATAGACACCGTTGCTAGTGACCTAGCATTTAAGTCAATTATGCTAGGCGAAAATCCACTGGAACTCCATTTAAAAACTGGAAGACCCTAATGTTTATAGCTTTTGGTCTTATTTTTATGCTCATCAGTCACTATGTGATTAGCCTAGCAACTTAGCATTTTTCGAAGCTAACTGTGTTTTGCTAAAGACTTGAACTCCGTTTAAAAACTGTAAAATCTTTGTGACAACAGATTTTTTCAGTTTTGTTTGTTGTCGTCATTTCATCTTATTCCTGGTCTGGTCTATAGAGTTTATGATATATAGCTTGTAAATATGAAGACATAAAAGTTAGCTTAGCGAGAAGGAAGCAGGAGTTTTAATGCAAGGGCTGTCGCCAAGCCAAGTTGCTTTTATCCGTAATTAAAATGGAAAAATATCCACGTTTTGGCAAGTCGCATATAAATATTAACGATAGACTTGGCAGCTTGAAAGGCTTTCAAATTATTTTATGAGTCGACCTCAGCCGGACTCCCACTTAAATGTTATCGAGTTCAAAATCAAAAGTTAGCCGCTAGCTGTAAAAGTTAATAAAGTCAGTCGAAGAATTCAAATGATTTTTAGATCCTGTTTCGTGCAAAAACATTTCTCTACGCATGTATTCACAAATTAATATTGGTTGTAATACAATTTTATTTTTCCTGAGTAGATCGCCCTGCTATTAAACATGCTGTGCCTTTAATGGACATCTCTATGTCACTACTGTTACATTAGTCATAGAATTCAACCAATTATTTAAAGTCCTGTTTCATATGATTTGTGCAGTATTTTATACAATTTTTTTGCTAAAATTTATCAGAACATATTAAAAATCGATATATAATCGAGCATTTTACATACAATGTTTTTCTCCTACTGTGCAGATTATCTGCTTTTAAACATACTGTACCTTTAAGAGACTACTTGATGTAACCTCTGTTCCTCTAGTCATCAAATTAAACTAATTTCATTTTTAGGTACTGACAAATTCAGTCAGTGTTTCATACAACTTTGCTGTGTTATGCAATAATGTACTTTATATGATTTCTTTTGCAAAAATATTTTACTACAAATGTATTCATAAACGAAATACAGTTTTCATATAATGTAGGTTTTTATGTGCATGCTGTTCTGATTTTCACGCTCTTAAAGACTTAATTCAATTGATCTACGTTTTCTAGGTCCTGCCAAGTGAGGTCAGTGTTTTTTTTCGGATTTTATCAGGGTTTTTTTTTTTCAAATATATTTCAATACATTCATAGTCAGAATTTTGATTTAACATACATTTTTGCCCAATTGTTCAGATTGCCCTGCTCTTAAAAAGGCTGTGCCTTTAAGAGACAATTCACTGATGTCACTGCTTTGTCGTGTTTTCTAAAACTGTTTGCAAATATATTTTAATAGAATCATATTCAGAATTTTGATTTATCATATATTTTTTCCCTATTACTCAGATCGCCCTGCTCTTAAACATAGTGTGCCTTTAAGGGACAATTCACTAATGTCACTGCTGTTATTTTGTCATGTTCCCTACAACTTTTGACAAATATATTTCAATACAATCATATTTAGAAGTTTGATTTAACATACATTTTGTTCCGATTGCTCAGATGGCCCTGCTCTTAAACATGCTGTGCCTTTAAGAGACAATTCACTGATGTCACTGCTGTTACTTTGTCGTGTTTTCTAAAAGTTTATGCAAATAGATTTTAATAGAATCATTTTCAGAATTTAGATTAATTATACATGTTTTCCCTATTACGCAGATCGCCCTGCTCTTAAACATGGTGTGCCTTTAAGGGACAATTCACTGATGTCACTGCTGTTACTTTGTCATGTTCCCTACAACTTCTTGCAAATATATTTCAGTACAATCATATTCAGAATTTTGATTGAACATACAATTATTTTTCCTACTGTGCAGATCACCCAGCTCTTAAACATTCTGTGCCTTTAAGAGACAATGTGATCCCAGGGCTGTTATTTTAGACAGAAGAAGACAGCCTAATTTTTGGAATTTACTCAGGCTAAGTTTTGGGGTTTTTTGAAAGAAGCAATCTATATTTTAATAAAACTTATAATACAAACTTTGGGGAGTAAATCTTTATAATTTCCCTCTAATTTATTGAGCTTTTTTTTTTAGAAAACAACTTTTTTTGGTGGGTGCGGGGGTCGAATTGATCCTTTTCCCCCCCTTTAATATGTGAAAAACAAACAAACCATTTTGGGAAAATTTTGGATCAAATGAACCGAAGTAATCCGCTTGACCTAAACAGGGTTTTTTTTTTGACCCGACAATTTTCCGCGCAATGCTATCATCGACTGAAAGTCCGGCGGCACTAAATAATCGATGTTTTTACGGTGCATTAACAGCATTTGCCCGAGGAATCGAGAAAAGGTTGCCGTGTCAGAAAAATCCCTTCGTTATGTCATTTACAGTTTGAGGTGATGCTAAATCACTTTGATAACATTTTTTACTCATCTCAGCTATGATTAGCTAGAGGATTTCCATTAATGGCTTTTTATTTTATTGTAGAGCCACGGGAGACGTCATTTTCACGATGCGGTGTGCAATAAGATGTTTATTCTTCACTGCTTAAAAGCATTTTCCACACTATTCCTCATCAAAACCAGGTTACTTCGGGTGCCCGAAATAAACTAAATTTAAACTTAGTTACGTTTCTAAGATGCCTCTCTGCTATTGGTCGACATCATATCAAATGCTGGTCAGCTATTGGTTTGCTATTGGCTGAACTTCCTCCCACAATGCCTTTCTCTCCTTTTCAATACACTAACAGCCATACAATACAGTATTTATGTGCTGTATCAATTAATTATGTGTCCCAAGGCATGCAGTGATGCTAAATGGAGAAACAAGAAGATGATAACCATGGAAACAAAGCTCTGGATAATCAATAAATGCGAAGATGGCATGCAAATTGCGACCCATGCTCAGAAATATGTCTGCAACTAATCAATGATCCAACTTTCATTAAAAATTAAGAGTTGATTAAAGCAGTGATGCTAAAGAGAGAAGCAAAAACATAACTATGGAAACTTGCAATTGTCAAAAAATATGAAGAAAGCACGCAAATTGCTACCTCCGTGTGTAGATCAGGACTTTTAATGAAAATAAGGAAGCCAATAAAACAACTCTTGTAGACTTACAGTGATGCTAATGGGAGAAGCAAAAACATGATTACCATGGAGACAAAGTTTGCGACTGGCAAGAATTACAAAGAAGGCCCACAAATCATTACCAATCAATGGTCAGGACTATTGTAAAAATAAGGAGGCCATTCAAGCAACAAAGTCTTGTAGACTTTCATGTATTTATATCAGAATTCTGTGTACTGTGTATCGTAAAGAATATAACAACATTATAACATTGGAAGTGGAGCATTTGCTATAAACAAAAACTAGGAAAAAGGCCTGTAAATGGCTACCCTCGCCAAGGAATATGGCTGTAACCCAGTGATGATCAGGACTGTTTTTTAAAATAAGGAAACCTTTAAAGCAAGGAAATGGGCATAGCAATGCCAGGCATCCACCTGCTACTCCACTCAACCAGCTCAAGACACATGTCACACCAAAGGTAAATCCAATTTCATTTTTCCTTTACATGTATTTATTTATAATGTTATTTAATCATGTGCATGCATTCTATACCTCGCTATACAGCAATTTCACTTTGTGATCCCCACCTCAGGATTGATTCATGTTGTATCCCGGGGCTCTTCTGTAGTTAACTTATGGCAAATTCAAGGTTTTCTTTTGTGTCGCTGAATAAGCCAAAAAGTGTTGAAGAAGGCCAAATAGTCTCTAGTAGCTGCAGATGTTGACGCAGACGTTGAATTACCAATTGGAGTTTTTTTCAGTATCTAAAAAACGTTTTGTTCTTTTTCATGTGCGTGTCAAGGTTTTCCATCTTTTTCGGAAACTCGCTATAGCTAACGTGCCGCAGCGGGAACTGAAAGGTCAGGGATGAAAAGTGGAGATAAGTGTTTCCAAAAGCACTTGCAACAACCTGCAGAAAACGGTTTGCCTGCTAAAAGGTCGACTACTCCAAATTGTGGCATTTGAATGATAGGATAAAGAGCAAGGATATGAAAGAAAGAGAGAACCAAACATGAACTCTGAAGCCTTGAGGCGCCATGTTACGTACTTTACGTGCTTTTGGGTTGTCTTTCAGTATCTGTGTGGGAATAGATGTCCCTTGCCGTCTTACTTTTATGTTTTGTTCAGTTAGAGTTCCGATGTTATATGTCGTGGTCTCATGGTCTTGGCACACCTTTTATTCTTTAATCATTTTCTATTTTTTTTTTTAGTGAAAGCTAGTGTTCCCAAAAATCCCGTGTTCTTTTCATGTATTGTTCAGTTTGTTAGCAAGTGTTTTAGCATATCCTGTATTGTCCTCCTATCATGTTTTGTTCATATAGTGTTTCAACTTATCCAGCATTGTCCCCCTTTCATGTTTTGTTCATTTAGTGTTCTAGCATATCCAGCATTGTCCCCCTTTCATGTTTTGTTCATTTAGTGTTTCAACTTATCCAGCATTGTCCCCCTTTCATGTTTTGTTCATTTAGTGTTCTAGCATATCCAGCATTGTCCCCCTTTCATGTTTTGTTCATTTAGTGTTTCAACTTATCCAGCATTGTCCCCCTTTCATGTTTTGTTCATTTAGTGTTCTAACATATCCAGCGTTGTCCCCCTTTCATGTTTTGTTCATTAAGTGTTCTAAAATATCCAGCATTGTCCCACTTTCATGTTTTGTTCATTTAGTGTTCCAACATATGCTGCAATTTCTCTTTCATGGTATGTTCAGTTAGTGTTCCAACATATCCTGCATTGACTTCCTTCCATGGTTTCCTCAGTGAAAGCTAGTTAGAGTTCCAGTATATCCTGTTTTCTTTTCATGTTTTGTTCAGTTAGTTAACAAGTGTTCCAACATATCCTACATTGCCTTTCATGTTTTTGTTTTATTAGAGCTGGTTGGTGTCAGAACATTGAGTTGTTCTATCTATGCATGACTATGTCCCCTGTGTTCTTTTTTTACCTTATTGTTTTGTTCAGGTAGAGATGGTTGGTATTCCATCAGATCATGCTTTTTTCATGTTTTGTTCATAAAATCTACTTATTGTCTTGTCGTCATGGCACTCTTGTTGTTGTTTTGTCCATGTGCGGGGATGTTTGAGTGTTGTCTGTCGCTCAGGTTTTGTTCTGTTATTTGATGTTGGCAGTAGTTGGTCTAGCCACTCAGAGTATTTTTTGTCATCCTCTTGCTATTGTGATTTGTTCTTTTGAAATATGTTGATATTCTAACATATCATGCACCATCTCTTACATGTTCTGTTCATTTACACCTAGTTACTGATTCAACATTATGTTTCTCGTTCTTTTTTCAGGGTACTGCCGTTATTATTCTATCCACGTATGAGAATGTTTGTGTCATCACTTTTTTATGTCCTGTTCTGTTGGATCTTGTTTGTGTTCCTGCACAACCTGTGTGTTTACTTACATGTTTTGTTTAGTTGGATCTAGATAGTGTTTCAACATGATTTAGCAGGAATTTGCTGTCGGGATCGTGTCGTTTTCACTTTCATGTCTTTAGTAAAATTTCTTTTTCTGTTTCTGGACACTACCCAATTAATCTGTCCATAAATCATTTCCTAAAATCTTGTTTTTCGTCTGCACTTATGGGAAGACGACACTTTACCCGTCACCCGGGTCTGATTTGTTTTTGGTTGCCTTCTATTAACTGTGTTTTGTATTTATCGAAGGTCTCCATCGGAATGTAAAATCGATTTTTCTGTTTTTCAAGCACGACGTCGCCTTAATTAGCAGGCAGCAAGCCCGTCATTAAATTGAACGCCATAAACAAGTGGAGTTTATGGCCCCCATGTCACTTTTCATTTCTGGGCTACGGCGGTTCACGGTGTGTTCACAGACCGGTTTGATGTTTTCTACCCTGGGGGGGGCGAATTTGACTTCCCAAATTTGCGTCTCTGCGTGGGAGCTAACAGTCTGAACGTATCAAATTTGTAATTACCAGTAGGAGGTGAACGCTTTTTGTTTTCCGGGCTGCGGATTGTGTTTGCGGGAAATCAAATGCGCCGCGACGTGGGGGCAAAAACACCGCTAAGCCCCACACCCAAAAAACAACAACAAAAGTGTTTTACCATACTGGGACTATTTGGCAAACTTATTTTCATGTTTTGTTCAGTTAGAGCCAGGAAATGTTCCCACATGTGCCACGGTCTCGCCTTCTTGGCACTCTTATTTTTTTTCTATCCATGTATGATTCATTATTCAGTATTGCCTCTCTTCCATTTTTGGTTCAGTCACTTAGTGTTCCAACATACCCTGTGTTGTCTCTCTTTCATGTTTTGTTCAGTTAGATCCAGGAAAGTTTCCAACATTGTGCCACGGTCTCGCCTTCTTGACATTCTATCTTTTGTTCTATTCCTGTTTGAGTCATTATTTAGTATATCCTCTCTTCCATGTTTTTTTCAGTTAGTGTTCCAACATATCTTGTGCCATCTTCTTTTTATCTTTTGTCCAGTTGGAGCCAGGAAGTGTTCCAACATGTGCCACGGCCTCGCCATCTTGGCACTCTTATTTTTTTCTATCCCTATTTGAGTCCTTATTCAGTATTGCCTGTTTTCCGTGTTTTGTTCAGTCAATAAGTGTTCCTACATATCCTGTGTCTCTCCATAATTTTTTTGTTCAGTTGGATCCAGAAAGGGTTCCAACTTCGTGCCACAGTCTCACCTTCTTGACATTCTGTTTTTCCTTCTATCCACGTGTGAAACATTATTTAGTATATCCCCTCTTCCATGTTTTGTTCTGTTAGTGTTCCAACATATCCTGTGCCATCTTCCTTGCATCTTTTGTTCAGTTGGAGCTTTTTTTTAAATTAAATAGCAGGAACTGAAAGCATATTTTTTTGGTTTAGTTAGAGCTAGTTTTTAAATGAAATAAATGAAATGCAATAAAACATGACTAAAGGTGTTCTTTTTTCAGGTTTTGTTCAGTTAGGGCTATTTCTGAATGAAATAAATGAAATACGATTTAAATTACCAACAATAATTGAAAATGAATTAATTTGAATAAGAAAAATGTATTATTCTACTTAATTATATTTGCATGTATTTTTCCTTCTACAGTGAACGTCCAAGCTACTTCATTTTTGAACTTTTTTTTTATAATAAACCTCATTCATGTCGAGCAACTCAGGATCTCACAACAAAATGTTAATTAACAATATATATGATATAACGAAACACGTGTACAATATAACATGTTGAACTACATAAATAAACACGTTTGTAAAAAAATTTTGGTGTAAGATTATTTTGTATTTTGTAAGGGAAAATACGACAGTTTGTAAGGGCAGGGAGCCCTGGAGGTTGACAGGTATGCAGTTAGAAAAAAAATAAGATTTCTATATTGACTGTGGCATTAATACTCATTCACGTTTTTATTTTATTTGGATTTAATAACAAGTTAACACCTTAGGTTGGAAATAACGTCCTCTTTTGGTCACGACTGGATTTGACAGAGTTCAAGGTTGGACTCTGGACGTCAACAAAAAAAGAAGAGAATGAAAAAAAAACTTTTTAATGCATTTTTGTTTGTGTTTTTAACGAGCATTTAGGACCTAACAAGTTCGAATTAATCGATGATTATCGTGGCGGGTTCGGACCCGGAACCACACCGATGAGCTCAACGTCCGCTCCGTTACCTGGAGACGGGAGAACACACCTGTTGCAGGTGGTGTCGTCTTTCAGCTCATTTCTCACCGCCACAAAGAAACGAACCAAGCCATGACTCACTTCCAGACGAACTAAACAAAATAAAAGGCACCATTAAAAGAAAAGAATCAGAACCAAAAGGAAAAAAAGACTGGGGGCAATCAGCAACAGGTAGGAAGCATGATGATTTTTTTTTTGTATACACGCTGAATTTAAACCTGTTTTGGTCGCGACCTTTCTTTCTCTCTCCATTTTGAAATCGACAACAACTGTTTATTAAAATTAAATGTTTTCTTTTAGGTTTCACTTGTTTATTTTAATCAGAGTAACGGTTTTTTGGCTAGCAATTAGCATAAGGGGTTTTAACAGTGCGTCACCGTACCGGACGTTGCCATATTGGAGATACTCATTAACGCACAACTTTAGAAAAACTACAAATAGAAAAACATTTTTTTTTCTATTATGGTGATAATTGGCTCAATTTTCATTGTTTTTGGCTTATTATTTTAGCCAAATGACCTATTCTGCTAGCATAAAGGTTTTTCATGGTACCTCACTGTCGTGTCACAAAACTGGAAGTTGGAGCTGTCGTACATTATGACAACAACAGACTATCAGAAATGGGGGTAAATATTATTGTTTTTAAATATGTTTTTGGGGTGTTTGTAGTTTGGAAATCGCTAAAAAGTAAAAAAAAAATCGTAATAATTTTGGTTAACTCGTTCACTCCTGTATCGCTACGATGAACGTGACGTCACCGCTCGGGGTATTGCTAACTTGCTAAAGCTAAGACAAGTATATTTTTGTTGTTTTTAGAATAAAAAGAATACCCTATTGTCATTACACGATAGTAAAACAATATTGTTTATTGTGTCGATTTGACGTTCTTTTGTTTTGTTATTCTTTGAGCCGAGTGAATTTTTAGCGAGCTGCAAGCGTAGACTGTCATCAATCGCATCAACATATTGAAAGCCGCCATTTTGGCACCGCAAACAAGAGTAAAACACTTCGAGATTGTTATAATATCTATTTTTTTAAATATTTATTCGGGCGTTAATATTTGGGTCACTTTGACATTCTTTTAAATGTCCTTCTAGCTGAGTAAAACCTCCGGCCAGCTGCTAGATTAGAGAGTTACATGGTTTGTCACTGCCCTGGAAATTGCCATTTTGGAGATTTTTTGGTTTGAACAATTTTATTGACACTATTAACAGCAAATAAACTATTCCATTACAAACAGACTACAAGAAGAAAATCCATCGTTGCTGTTTATTGCGATAACCTTTGGGTCAATTTGTCGTTAGTTTCCCGGGCGAGTGACGTTTTCAGCTAGCTGACGACATGCAGTGTGTCGTCATATTACGATTGCACGGAAACTATAAATAGGATACAAGGAGAACAACGTGTTTTGGAGTTAAATATTTGGGCCACCTTGTCAATATTCTCCTAGTTCAGTGAATTTTGTTTTTCAGCTAGCTGCTACCTTACAGAGTTTTACAGTTCTTTACCAACCCCGAAGTTTCTATCTTGGAGATACTCTATCGTAATACATTGTTAGTTATGGTCAAGTTAAGTCATGTTTATTTGTGTAGCCCTTAATCACAAAGAGTCTCAAAGGGCTGCACAGGCCACAGATTATTGCAAACGACAGACTTTTATGACACCATCCCCTGATCTAAAACCTACATGAGGGAAAATGATACACAGATATTGTCAACATAAAATATAGGTTATTCATATGCTATAGAGTAGAATCGTGTTTTAAGCTTAGATTTAAACATTTCCACTGAGGGAAGAGCATTCCACAGCAGTGGGGCCCAAACGGAGAACGCTCTTGAACCTGCAGATCTCTTCTTGGCTCTTGGGATCACGACTAGTCCAGCATTTTCAGAGCGAAGGCTCCGGACCAGAACATAAGGGGAAATTAAATCTGAAAGATATGAGGGAGCAAGTCCATGCATGATTTGGTATACTACCAACAGAACCTTAAAATCACATCTTAAGCTAACAGGGAGCCAATGCAGGTTATCTAATCTGGGGTGATCAAACTTTCTTGTCTTAGTTAAAAGCCTCGTTGCAGCATTTTGTACCAGCTGAAGGCTCTTGATTTTAGACTTTGGGAGAACAGCGAGTAGTGTATCACAGTAATCGAGATGGGAGGTAACAAACGCGTGAATTATTATCTCTGCATCCAACTGAGACAGCATAAGGCGAATTTTAGCAATGTTGCGAAGATGAAAGAAAGCTGTTCTAGTAATATTCTTCACGTGTGTTTGAAAGGACAGATCGGGGTCAAATATGACACCTAAATTTCTGACTGAGTCACTCTGGGTGATATTACATTTGTCAATGTTCAGAGCAGTTTTTGAGAGCAAATCACAGCATTCAGATGGACCAACTAACATTTCGGTCTTTTCAGAGTTAAGGCGCAAGAAGTTGAGTGACATTAGTAGCCTAAAATAATTTTTTGTTTTTCTTTAGTCGATTGATATTTGTTGATATTTTTCTCGCTTAGTGACATTGTAGGCTAGCTGCTAGCATAGAGTGTGTCATCATTCGCTTAATCAAATTGAAGCCGCCATCTCGAGGATCTCCATACTATATTTTTTTTAAAAAGACTACGTTGGGCACAGTGTTCAATAATTATTTAAATTGTGTTCGTTTGTGTATATGGTTTAGATATTTATTATAAGTTAAAAATCAAATTAGATGAATGTTAACTCGTTCACTTCCCATTCGGGTCAGTACTGAAAACGTGATATCATTGAAAGCTCCATTGCTGACTGCGATAGCACAAAAGATGAAAATCATTTTTTTTGTTGTTTATTGGGGTGAAGATTTGGGTCACTTTGTCATTTTTTTAAAATGTCATGTTATTCTTCTCAATGACTGGATTTGAGCTGAATCGGTATGAGAAATGGTCTTTGTTGACTTTTATTTGGGTCACCTAAATGTCAATATAATAAGAAGATATGTCGGCTCATTTTCAATCTTAAAAAGCCTTTCCAGTTACTCTATTTTTACTTGGAAATGATTTTCAATCCAGGCGGTTAAAAAAAGAATAAAGATAATAAAAAAAGCAAAAACTAATAATTACAACCTTAGCAAAATCAGTACCTGAATACATGAGCAGGACAATATACAGTAGACCCTGGGATATGGCATCCCCGCCTTACGACATTTTCACTTTACGGTTGAAACAACAAATTTTGTGCGAACAAAAACGCATAAAATCCAAACTTAGTTATGTCTATTAGACGCCTGTCTGCTATTGGTCAACATCATATGAGATGGTGGTTTGCTGTAGGTTGGCGTCACAGCATAACGATGCTCGCAAATGGAAATTTTAAAAAGAGTTTTAATTTGCATCCACTTACTAACTCCTTTGTTCCAGTCAATTTACGTCACACCTAAAGTAAATTAAATTTATCTTTTTCTATATTATATTTATTTAGACTGTTAATTTTTATTATGCATATATATTACACATAAATAGTACTTATTATTTATTTTTAATGTTTTACCTGGGGGTAATGCAGGTTGAGAAGGCATTAGCTATTTAGCATAGGTTTATATCCCCCACTATATGGCAATTTCATTTTTGACGTTCCATTCCTCAGATCAGACTCGTGTTGTGTGCTGGGGTTGTACTGTATAGCAAAGAAGTGTTTTTTTCTAACATAAAATACTCGCACAGCATCATAAACTATGTACGGATATAAGCTTTATTTAGTAACTTCACATTAAGTTTTTGTCACTCTACATTCAATTTACTGCGAGTCAACATCCAATCGAAGTCGCACTCTCCCGCCACGTCCAAAAAGTCCAAAGTCAGTGAGCAAACAGTGATTTATTTTCCCTTTAGGATTCTCTTTCAATCAATACTAGGGACTTTATCAAAGGACTTTCCGTACTTTTCCCGGAACGAGAACCGACAGCGGTTCGATTCATGGTGGGAGAAATGAAATGAACATCATTGCATGTAAGGAAAAAAAAAATGTAGTTTCTTGTTACAAAGATGAAAGCTGTCGCTGTGTCACCGTTTATATTTGTAAAACAAGGTGAGTTGTCTTTGGTCAACAGCTTTCTGGTTTGGGATAACGCTTTGTTGTGGTTAAGCTGATGTCAAGGGAGCGTCTCGTCAATGCCCCGCTTCTCGCTTTTTGTCTCGCTTTGTTTGATGGCTCACGATTGAAATGCAATCATTTGCCTGCTACCTTTCGCTGTCCTTGCAGTCGTTTTTCTGGCGCTCACAAAGGCCGTTATGCAACACGTTTTTCCCTGATTGAAACATGAAATCTTTGCGGAACAGTGTGGAGGACGTAAACCTTTCAATTATGCTGTATTTTTAAAAGCCTTTACTGTCGGCAGAGAGCTGGATGCCATAAATGTACACTGGAAAAAATAGATTTTTAGAAATCAGAGAAGGTAGAACAACAGACAAGGAAGTTTACTTCAGAATTTAACAACATCCGAAGCTAGGCCTACACAGGCTAGACAATACATCCCAGCTACAAAATTTAAGTACCTAGAACGAAACAATAAAAAAACCATGAAAGGAGAGATGCATGTTATCTTATGATACCATCTAGTTCTAACTCACAAAAAAAAGGAAAAGTAGACATACAAGACATGTTAGAATAACTGCTAGTTTCAACTAAACCAATCACAAAAGCAAGATGACGCAGAGAACATTCTTAGGTGGAAAGAACAACTACATCGTGTTCCAACGCCAGACAGATCTAACGGAACAATACATCAAAGTTGGACAACACAAACCTTCCCGCACGTGGCCAGAACAACAATGAGAGTGCCAGGTCGACAAAACTGTGAAATACAATGCAGGCACACTAACTACCTAACAAACTAACCAACTGGATATGTTGACACAATTGAAGTCGATGTTGAAACTAGCTCTAACTGAACAAAACATGAAACGGGAACAACGTAAGATATGTTTGTTATAACTGAAGAAAAAAAAGAAAAAAAAAAACGCCGGACATGTTGGAACTTTAACTAGCTCTAACTGAAAAAAAAACATGGGAGGAACCAAGGGAAATGTTGCAATTATAAGTGAATGTAAATGAACAAAAGACAAAGTAATAAAAAATACTCCTAAACAGGCTCGACAACACCTCCCTGCTACGCAATATCAAAACACTAGCGAAATCTAAATGAACAAAACAAGAAAAATGTTAACACAGGATATGTTTAACTGAAAAAAACATATGGAACGTACTCAAACAACATACTGTTCCAAAACCAACCAGCTCAAACGGTACAAAACATAAAGGAATACATTGTAGGGTATGTTGGAACACTAACTCTAAATGAATAAAACATGAAAAGAGGGACGACACAAAGGACAGTCCCACATGTGAAAAGAACAACAATGAGAGTACAGTACCATGATGACAAGACCATTAAATATAATGCTGGAACGCTGACTAGCTTGGATTCTCTAGTTGTAACCGAGCAAAACAAGAAATGACGAGGACACAGAACATGTTGGCCCACTAACTGGCTCTAAATGAACTAAACATGAAAAGCAACATTAGAAAAATTTCCACACATGGACAGAACAACGAGAGGGACATGACCGTGAGACCACTAATTTTAGTGCTGGAACACTAAGTCTAATTGTCAAAAACTTGAACATTAAATGCAGGATAGGGTAGAATTCCAACCGGTTCTAACTAAATAAAACATGAACGATGGAAGAAACAAAATTGTCACATTGTACAACTTTTGCGTGATTCTCCTCCAGTCAATTTAATTTCTTCACTTTGCATCGTTAATTCAGGCTTCCACAAGCTCTTAATTCATATTTGACAAAAAAGCGATTCATTATCCGGGGAAAGATTTATGACTTAGCAAGCTCTCCCTCAGACTTTTTCACTTGTGCTGCACAAAGCCAACTCTTTCATTTCCGCAGTAGCTCGCACAGTGGAATCAAAAGTGTCAAAATCAAACAAAGTGGAAACAAGTTTCCATTGTCATCAACCCTCTTCAAACGACTTCGGAATTTTTCTCTCTCCATTTCCAATATTTCACTCGAGAATCGAAACTGCAGAGTCGAGACTCCAAGAAAAAAAATCGTAAAAACCCGAAGCACAATTTCATGGTTGCATTTGTTTTATGACAGACGGACTGCGACAGTATTTTTAGGTGACAGCAAACTTTTAATGGAGAACTTTTCCGAGTGCTTATGTGAGAGTTTGTGTTCCTTTTACTTTTTGGTCATTGGTAGGTCAGAGACTACGTTTATATGCAGAAAAAAAAAATCCATCGATCAGTTTCTCAACGTATCTACTGACAAACCAATTACCCCATATTCAGAGCGTTTGCGAGTACTGGTAATTCATTTTCCAGGGTGAAAGAGAGAATATGCAAATAGACATAATTTCATCATTTCACTATTGATTTAAAACAAAGGATGATTTCAATCATGTCACTCACTAAAATTAACCAAGAACCATATTTGTTTTCTCTAAAAATCTGCTTCTATTGCTGTGTGTTGACAAGATGTGCTCATATGTGGCTAACCGAAGACTTACACTATTCGTAGATGGATACAACTGTGACATCCACAATCTTTAAATCGAAGCACCTGTAGTATTTTCGTCTAGGGTTCAGAAAATAAAACAGAAATGTCCCGGATGAATCAACGAATACACAGAGGCTTAGCTTAGGGAGTTTGCATAAATCATTGGTCTCTGTACTACAAGTTCCGCAGTGCTTCGGGCTTCAAAGTAGCCTCGATGCGGTTAACTGACATTTGCCACACCAGGTTAATCTGAATTTTACACGACAATCTTTTATTTATTCCAAGTTGAGGTTTTCATCAACAGTGGCAGTCTGTTTGATCTGTTTAAATATAGGGAGTTTTACAAATAGAGGTACAGTATTCCCTATTTTCACAGCTTGTCATATGAATATTTGCAAATGCCATGTCATGTACACAGGGTAATTCGATTCTCTAAACTTGAAATCGATTCATTTGAATTGCTCCAATCAGAAACCTGGGAACAGAAGGCAGTTTTTTCTGTGGTTGCGTGAAAAGAAGCTTTGTGAATTGACTCTAATCCTGCAAAATGCGTATTTATCTTGGAACTCAATAATAGCAAAAAAACAAACAAAAAAACAACAACCTGACATTAAATTTGAACTGCAGAATAGTGAAGGAATATTGTAAATGTTTTCTGATACACTTACAGACGTCTTTTCAAAATAGTTCTGGTACTTGGATTGCTCTGCTCTATCTTTGAAGTTAGAAAACTTTTTTTTTCTGAATAACAATAATTTTTATTAACAGTCATGGATTACAAAATAGTGTACATTGTTTATAGTCAGACTAAACGTGGCCCTCCAGGAGAGCCATGTCTTAAAAGCTGGCAGTGTCATCCGACTGGGCAGAGACCAACCCATGATTTACTGGGGTGTGTCGATGACTCTATTTAAGCTTCTCCTGTCTCTTGCCGGTTAATAAAAGGGGATTTTGTCTCCTCGTCATTGAGAAACAATAGAGTGAGCGACCCTGTGGGACTCCCACTCGTCAGGGGAGGAGTCATTATTCTTTGTGACTTTCACTCTGAAAGAGCCTCAACAATAGCTTCCCTTTGATTCAATTTGGAGCTATAGGTTGTTTTTTTTCTGACAGATCAATCAGTTCCTTGACACAATGCACAAAACACAAAGAATATTTGGAGCAAACGGTTTTCCGACGCGCTCGTGCTTCTTCCACTATATACTTTAGCTTCTTTCAGATAGCGACAATATTTAGCACCTCGCAGGTTGCTTGACTTTTTGTAAAAGGTCAACGCTTCGGCCACTCCTACTAAGACTGGAGGGAATTGGCTAGGTCAAAAGTCACGGATGTTAGAAGAATACAGACTTTGTTCTATTCTTATCCAGGGGGTGCTTGCGTTGGAGGTCATCCCGACACAGCTTTTGTCTGGCGGAAACAAAGAGAGGAACAAATTGTGAGGGCTCATCTTCGTTTTGGAGCCAAATGCCTCCTTTGATGCGCTCTGAATAAAACACTAAGATGTCATTAAGCACAAGATTTACGCGACATTTATGACATTTCCTTTCACGGAGAGACGTACGGCTTGCGGCGTTTTCTGGCCACCGAGGCAACTCTCCCCATTTGTGTAATGATATGGGATGAATTCCAATTGCTGAAAGCTGTATAAAGATGTCCATGTTTGTCAAAATCAAGACTGAAATAGACGCTCAAGCTGTAGATCTTTTTATCGACTGTGCTTGGGGAATTGTGACAACTGTGTGCGATTTTCTTTGCCAACAGGTTCAACATGCTTTGAAACACAAAAATGAGCAGCACAAAAATTACCATTAACACTCTCTCAGTGGTGGTTCTATTTTGCTCTTTCTGTAAGTAAACCGCAATTTCAGTATTTTTGAGAAAACCTTTCCTGAAAAATAAAGAATATGGGAATTGTACAGGGCCAACTGACGGGAAAATTCCCGAGGTGTGCGCGAAGGTCAACGGTACGGTGTTGCTGACCTGCGGCGTGGGTCCATCCCACCCAGCGGATGGGTCGCCGAGAGTGGTGGAATGGCGGCGACAGGGAGTGGATGTCCCCGTGCTCATCAAGTTCGGATCCTATGCACCTCGTGTCCATCCGCAATACGAAGGTATGTCCGTTTTCTTCAGGTTTGCTTTTCTGTGAACGCTTAAGTCTTCATTGGTAATCTACGCGAAGTGAAAAATCACTACACATCTCTATTTAACTCTAGGGATAAACCAAATCTAAAATTTAAGGCCAAAGCATTGAATTGGACAAAAAAGAAAATTGATTAGAAAAATATTTTGACTTATAGGGATCGTACGGGTGCTTGAAATCCTTTAAAATGCTTAAATTTTATTGTTGTTTTCAATGGGTCAAAAAGTGCTTGAATTTTATGTGAAGTGCTTGTAAATACATAATATTGTTGCCATGTCTCTAACAAATCTGCTTAAACATGACACAGACTCTGCTCACTGGTGGCTTCGCTTTGCCATTGAATTTCTTCTTCCCTGGTGATTCATGCCAGCTGGCATTAGTTTGCATGGCACTGTCCTATAAAGTGCCATTGTCCCTTACAGGTTGCTACACCTAAACAGGGCACATTTGAATGTATATTAGTGTAAGCATTAAGCATCAATTATGGACATTTATTTTGGGCCATGTGAAAAATGAAGGCGTTTTCCAGGTGTGAATTGTAAGGGTAAGAACTTCCTGCAACTGAAAATGTAAGCTACATATTATGGTCATTATTACAAATCACTATATGGAAAGAAATTTTGTCTCAAAAATATTTACACGTATTGTTCAGAGCCACAAGTTTATTTGCCATTTACCCGTAATTTAAAAATCATATGTTTTGATAAATGCACAAGATTAAAAATCACATATGTTAACTTGCAGCCATAGTTGTGCTTCTGCAAAGTACATGATTCACACCTGATTTGTTTTTTGAATGGTCATGCAAAAATTGGCTTTGAAAGTCCTTGAAAAGTGCTTGAATTATGCCATGAAAAGGTGTACAGATCCTGACCCTAAAATGATAAATAACTCCAATCAGTTGCAGCTGAATTTAAGTACTTTTAGTATATGGACAAGATAGTGAATAGTGAAAATAAAACCCGAGGAGGGAGGAACTGATGATGATGCTGTGGTAGTTGGTGCAGTCCCATGCAATAAACGACTCACACATATTCAGCATCGTAAAATGATATTGTCATAAATTATTTCACTTAACGCGTCATCCCTCTTTCATGTGTTGTTCTGTTAGAGCTGTTTAGAATATAATGTGCTACAATCCATGTGGCTTCTTACTTTCACATTCTATTCGTTTAGAGCTAGTTGGTATTCATCATATCCTGCATGTTCTTCTCGTGTTTCATACCAGGGGCGATTTTAGGTTCAGAGCTTTGAGGACGCTGAGCACCCAGATTGTCTGGCTGGATACATTTTTTTTCCTTTTCACTTAGTCATTTATAATCATTCAACACTGTTCATGAATGTCACTTTCCATTTGTGAACATCACAATACACTTTGTGGTGCTTTTTTTACTGAAAAAAACTGTGTATGTCCATGCTAATCTGGAAGGATGACCACACAAATAGCTTTTAGACACACGCAACAATTAAGCTAGGCTGTCCATTATATCATTTGATTCAATGCAGCTAAAATGAAGACAAATATCTGTTGATGATGATGTTGTGTAGTAAAATAGTTGTTCATAACCACTGTATAACATAAACTCACCGTAATACACCAGGGCCTTCAAAGAATTCGCCGCTATGCCGCATGTGACACTAGCCCATAAAAAGAGGAGCGAGAGCAGTGCTAGGGAATCAAATGGACGGAACAATTTCAAGGCAGTAGAGTGCTTCCGAGGCTGTGTAGTTTGCATTTTTAGTAGTTTAATTTTTAAGAATGCTGTTTTTAGGGTGTGCTTCTGTTAAACAGGCCGCTTACGCCCATGTTTTGTACGTTTCGATCTAGCTAGTTTTTCAACATAATGTAGCAGGGATGTGAGGTCGAGCTTACGTTAGCGTAGCTTTAAAGTCTTCAAATTCGTAAGTTCCTTGTAAACTTCCTTGTTCTGTTTCTGTACACAATCCACTACCGATTCCTTTCCTGTAAATAAATGTCACACTGGACTTAGATTTCCCTTCTGTTCGCATGTTGTTTATCCCTCCTAAGAGATTTACTGTTTTTTTTCCCCTCCGAGATGTGTTGCGTGCATAGCGCATATGGAAGCAACGTTTTAAATATTTTCCACGCCAGCATATTTTTACAAGGTCTGTCAACAGCTTTGAGGAAATGAAGAGAGGGCATTCGGTGGCTCATTTAAATGTCATACTGAAATTTCCTCTAGGAATGAAGGAATGAGTCAAAATTAGTCAAAATGAGGCTTTGGTTCTGCACAGGGTTTTCAATACTTTAAAGATTCCCCGTTTTTGAAGCTAATAAAGAGTGGTTTTAATTTGTTAATGGCTTCAACATTTTCTGTTTGTTGAAGATTGAGCTCATTTGCCTATGCCAGCACAGAATATGACACGTTAATTTTCGACTGCAATCAATTCAGCATGTACTTTGCGGAGGTCGGTTTTGCATAGGAGGTTCAACAAGGGCTCAATTCAAACCTGACTTCTGAGTTGCGCAAGTTTACAGTTCCAGGGTTGCACATTTGAGTGAGTTCAGTCAAGTCAATGCTAGATAATAGACGGCATAAACAAGGCCCCGATTTGACCAGTCGCCACGGCAACGAGAAAGTCGAGGGCGTTTTACAGAGAAAGTCTAGTGTTAAAGAAAAACTACACTAATTCATCGTTTTACACGAGCATTACGTCCCAAAAATAACCTGCAATGTGTGAATTCCGTATACAACAAACCTTTTTTTTTTTTAACAATTAATTATAAAATTATTTTTATTAACCGATCCCTATTATTATCCTCTGCAAAACATTGAAATGAAAGAATAAAAAAAACTTTTTTGCAGTCTCAAGTATTTGTTTTAAAGTGCAATTTTGTTTAATAATAATATTAATATTTGTAAAATAACAAAAGGCAGAACCATGTGACTCGATACTAAATTTTGATTTAAATTTGAAGTCATTGTAATTGATAACAATGTAGTGTGCATTGTTTACAACGAGATTAGACGTTGTATACCAGTAGAAACATGTTGTAAAATGTCTTTTAGACAGGGCCGTGAACAGCCTATGATTTTCTGGTTCTTGTTAATGATTCTCTATAAGGGCCCGGTCACACAGCCGTTTGCGTCTGTATATTTTATTTTTTTTTGCCCGTGGTTGCCCGCGATGGAAAATGCGCAAAATTGGCTAACCCGCTGTTCATCGGTGGTATGCCCGCAAAACAGACGCCGGCGACTGTTCCGCTTCCTCATCGCGTCATTTCCGCGTGTGGACCACGGGTATAAAAGCTGCCGAGCCGGTGTTGTGCCAAGAAATGCATCCCTGCCGAGATTTGCATCCCCTGGCTACTATAACCACTTTGACCTGGTTTTATCTCACTTTTATATCACTTTTCAGGAATGTAATAGCGGACATAGAACCAAAACCACTTTGTCTTGCATTTGTTGGGAATGTAATACAACTTAAACCGTTCCGTCTTTGTATTTGTTGTGAATGTAATCGAACGGTAATGCACACCGTATACAAATCACTTTTGAGCAGGTAACATGTTTATTTTGCCCTTTTCTATTCAAATCGCTCGTATTGAAACTGTTATGCACTCTACCATAAAGCTTATTTCAGCATAATAAGCTTTATGGTAGAGTGCATAACAGTTCTCAAAAGTGATTTATATACGGTGTGCATTACCGTTGGATTACAGTCACAACAAATACAAAGACAGAATGGTTTAAATTGTATACATTCCCAACAAATGCAAGTCAAAGTGGTTTTGGTTATATCTTCGCCATCACATTCTCGAAAAATGATATAAAAGTGAGATAAAACGAAGTAAAAGTGGTTATAGTAGCGAGGGGATGCAAATCTCGGCAGGGATGCATTTCTCGGCACAACACCGGGCTGTAGAAATCATAACCGCTCAAGACACAGTCCCGAGTCAAGATCAAGATTTCAAGCTATGGCACCGAAGAAGCCAATATGTTATTATTGTAATAGTTTTTCATTTTTATTTTATTATCTTGTTATGAAATAAAAAGAAATGTCAAGAAATAAAAATGGATTAAGACGAGGTCACTACGGTGATGGGGATCCATGTTCACCCCTTGACGTCTCGAGCACAACTGACGTCTGCTCGGCAAATCGCGCTGTATATACGCGGAGAAAGGCGTTTGACCGTCACACGCTAATTCACGTGACAACACCGCGATACAGGCGCAGAACAAACGTGCTATGACCGTGCCCCACCCACGATGACCCGCTAAAATTTCGCGTCCTACCCGCGTGTAACCACGCCCTGGCTGCGGCCGTAGCACGTCGTTCCGTGTCTGTACCGCGTCATTACCTCGTATGTACCACGTGTGCCGCCCGCGGTTACATGTGGTCTAAAGCTTTGAGCAGCGCACAACTTTTTCGCGCGGCCAACCGCGTGTGAATTCCCGACCGCGTGTAAAGCACTGCTGTATCTCGTCTGTATGGCGATCTCAAAGTGTCCAACAGCGTCTGCTTCACAGGCAGAAATTTCTGGCCGTGATTCAGCCTCGATACAGACGCAAACGGCTGTGTGACCGGGCCCTAAGCTGCCACAGTGTGTGGATGAAAGGGGGCGGAAACAGGGAAAAACTTGAAATTCATTGTGGTAAAACCTGCTAGTGAGCAGGATAGTTTCGAAGATACTGTTACTATGGTAACTGATCGAGATCTCAAATGACTTATCTTAGTGAAACTTTCATAGTTGGCCCTCTGTCTCGCGTTTGTAACCGGAAAAACGTCATGTTTCTTTTATTTTCGGGCTCACAAATTTTAGTTTTTTGCTCAACTACCTTTGTGAAATGGACTCAAGCTAAATCGAGTAATAAAACAAAAACAAACACTGGCTTTTTTGGCACCGGTTTGGTGTTACCGTGTGAAACAAGAAAACATGCTGTTATTCCACCAAATTTCTTTGACCTTTATTGTGTAATTTACTTCAGGATGTTTGTGTGAAGTGGCAGGGCTCGTAAATCATCCAGCTCAAGGGACAAAAAAAACCCACAACAATAACAGAACGGTAAATTTATCTTCGACAAAAAGGACTCACTTTGAAAAGGCCTCTTTGTAATGTTGGCTTTGGAAATAACAGGTGCATGATGGGTAAATCACCCTTGAGAGAACAACAGGTCAGGTGTGGATTACATTTCCCTTCGGGTCAGTTACTCAAGTGTCAGGGGGGGTTGGAGACACTCTTGGTGTCCTTGTTACCTTTTGTCAAAGATTTATATTCTTATATGTTTAGTACTTATCATTGTGGTTACTCATTCTTTTTGGCCTATTCTTAGTGTCACAAGATGTGAAATGTCTCATTATGAGTTTATATCTTTTTGGCTTCCTTGTGGTTTCAGAAGACATGCAGGGTACATTATGCATATAGTTATCAAGTTTTTATTTTTTTACTAGGGACCTTATTCTATTTTGCCTCTTTCTGGGGTCACAAAATGTGCGGGGTCTCACTATGGTCCTCATTCTTTACATATTCCTCGTGTATTCAAAAGACTTGCAGGGTGTTTGATGCATTATATATATATATATATATATATATACTGTATTTACTCATATGCCAATATTACTATGCGCTTCATTCTTTGGGTCTCCTCTTGGTGTCACAAGGCTTGCAGCGTCTTACTATGGGCTTCATTCTTTTTGGACTGTTCCTGGTGTCACAAGACATTAAAGACGTGTGACAACTAGTATTACTATAGGCTTCATTCTCATCTGCCTCTTCCTGGTGTCACAAAACCCTTGTCTCAAAAATTGTGTAGAATACTAATATAGGCCTTTTTCTTTTTGGCTTCTTCTTGGCGACACAAAATATGCAGGGTGTTTGATGCTTATAGGTACCATATAACTAATTTACTAGTTTTATTATGGGCTTCATTCCTTTTAGCCTCTACCTTTGTCACTAGACGTAAATGGTTCATGACGCATATTGTTCTCATATTATTTATAATATAGTTTCGTGCTTCTTCTTTAGTTACCTACTTTTATCTGATTTGTTTTGATCTACTTTTTGTATAGCTCATATATAAAAATGTGTTTTTTTATTATTATTATTTCCCGATTGTCTTGTAATATAAACCCATGTTCATATGTATAATTGTTAGTGTTATATGTAAATGCACAGGAAATCTAGCGGTGAGACACAATTATGAAGTCAAAGGGGTAGGATTAAATAAGCATATGCTTCTTCCTATTCCTTGTGAGAAATGTTACATTAAATTGTTTTTGTTTTTTGACTTTTTTTGTTTTTGTTTTATCTCATGTTCGAAATAAAGTTTAATTAGTTCATTTATATATTAAGTCAAGTCATGTTTATTTGTATAGCCCTTAATCACAAAGGGCTGCACAGACCACAGATCATTGCAAACCACAGACTATTATGACACGATCCCCTGATCTAAAACCTACATGAGTGCAAATAATACACAGATATTGTCAACATAAAATATAGCATATTCATATGCTATAGAATAGAAGTGTGTTTTAAGCCTAGATTTAAACATTTCCACTGAGGTTGCAGATCGAATCTCAGGGGGAAGAGCATTCCACAGCACCGGAGGCCCGAATGGAGAACGGTCTAGAACCTGCGGATTTCTTCTTGGCTCTTGGGATCATGAGTAGACCAGCATTTTCAGAGCGAAGGCTCCGGACCGGAACACAGGGGAAAATGAAATCTGAAAGCATGTCCATGCATGAGTTGGTGTAATACCAACAAAACCTTAAAATCACATCTTAAGCTAACAGGGATCCAATGCAGGTTAGCTAAAATCAGGGTAATGTGATCAAACTTTCTTGTCTTTGTTAAAAGCCTCGCTGCAGCATTTTGTGCCAGCTGAAGGCTCTTGATTTTGGACTTCGGGAGACCGGAGAGTAGTGCATTACAGTAATCGAGACGGAAGGTAACAAACGCATGAATTATAATCTCCGCATTAACTCATTACTGACTTACTAGTATTACTCTAGGTTTTGATTTTCTGGTGTCACAGGGCATCCAGGTTCTTACTATGGGCTTCATTCTTTTTGGCCTGTTTCTGGTGTCACAAGACGTGAAAGGTGCATGACACATGTAATCATTATACATTTACCTGTATTACTATGGGCCTCATTATTTTTGGCCTTTTCATAGTGTCACAGGACCTTGATTTCATAAGACATGAAGGGTGCATGACACATGTAGTCATTATATATTAACTAATTTACTAGTCTTATAGGCCTCATTCATTTTGGCCTCATCTTCTTGTCGTGAGACTTGCAAGGTGCGTAATACGGCTTGGGAAATTCCCCATCAAAGAAAGGACCATATGACGTGTTATGGTCATGTTCATGGGCTTCAAACCTTGTCAATAAAATCCAAGAGCAGCAAAGCAAGGAGAGTGTAAGTAGCCGATGCCAAACTGCCTGTGTGCGTAAATCCATTGTGATTGTCCTTTGTCTTTTTTTTAAGGATTGAACAAGGCCCAAGGGAAAGTGCCCGGCTCTTTTGCCTTTCCACTCATGTTTGTGTGTCCATTCTATGACATTTTCCAGCGAATCAATTCCCAGTTAATCGGGAAGTTTAGTCTATCGAGTATGCCGTCATCGTGAGATAAACTTGCCAATGTGCGGGATTAAATGGATTTGTATCTCTTTGCGCACAAAGCCAGAGAGATTTAGCATATATTGGTTTTCGATAGAAAAAAAGGAGGATTTGTGTCAGCTGTGTGAACATTGGCCACGTGACCCCCCACCCACTTCCTCGCATTCGTACTTGATGGAAAATAAATACAGCCGTCTCGCTGTGCTTTTAGTGCTTTTAGCGCTTCAATCCAATCACAATCGGCGAGGAACAGATGCGAACATTTCACACCTAGCTTCCTCTCCCACACCGATGTTTGCGCTGGGATGACTCATGTTTGTTTCGACGGCAGTCTATCGGCAAATCGGTGAAATCCAAAGGCTGCTTTCTATCTCAGGCCCAAAAAGTGGAAACGCCCACATTGTTGTCCACAATGCGAAATGAGATACTTTGTTCAATAAAGTAGAGTTCAGGGATATGACATGAAACCATATGGAGATGGGGGCCACAAAGTAAAATTGCTGTATAGTGAGTGATAAAAACCTATGCTAATGCATAGCTAAGGCCTTCCAAGCTTGGAGTTACATGTTGTTAAAGTGAATTTATTGGGTAGATGCAGAGGGGGCAGGAGACTGCAGATTTAACTTCAAACCGATTTGAAGACTTAATTGCTTTAATGGCCTCATATTTTTTTAATAAGAATTCGAAACCACAATTGGTTGCGACTATACAACTTAGCGAGAGTAATGATTTACATGCCTCCCTAGTATTCCTTGATCATCGCAGGCTTCGTCTCCATGGTTATCATGTTTTTGCTTCTTCCTTTGGCATCAATGCAAGCCTTAAGACCCATAGCGGGAAAAAAAAACTAGAAAAAAGAAATACATATTTTATTGCACCTACTTGCAAATTCTTTACGAAACACTTAGAAATCTGAAGTGACTAATGTAAAGGCGTTGTGGGAAGTAGTTGAGCCAATACACATTACCCACAGCCAATATTTGTAGAAACTTGCACTCTACAAAACACTTAAGATTGCTAACTGAATGACAAAAGAGAACGGCATTTTGGTGGGTAGATCAGCCAATAGCATATCAGCATTTTCATGATGCTCTGACGCAAACCGATTGCAAACCAGCATTTATCATGACGTTGACCAATAGCAAATGGGCATCTTAGAGATGCAAAATAATTTGTAGATGTGGGATAGTGGCGAAATGGCTGTAACGAGGGGCCGAAAAAATAATCCTCCACACCGTAAATTGAAAATGTCCAGAGCCTGGGACTCCTGGGCGTCTAAAGTATATTAAAGCAAGGTATAATTGCAGTAATGCAGTGATGCAAACCAACCGCCGACCCCCATTTTATATGACGTGGACCAATAACAGACTGGCATTTTAGAACACTTCAAAGTTTGAATTTTGTACTTTTTTTGAGCATGTCAAAGCATTTGTTGTCGATGTGGTATAGTGGGGGGAAATATAGCTAAAAAAACATCTTTTTCCAAACTGTTAGTGAAAATGTCTTAAGGTGGGGGTTTTATAGAACGGATTGGCCGCCGAAAAGGAAGGAATCTGGTAGAATGCTAATGGAACCAATGGTAGAAAAATAATCTTGATTGCTAGCAGTTGTCGTCATCACAACGCTATCTTTTCTTTTATCAGTGACGTGTGTTGACCTGCCTCTCCCAACTTTTTCACTGTGCTGCTCTGCTGACCTATTTATCAAGCACCAAGGGTGTCAAAGGTTGTTTTTTGTTTGTTTTTAAATCTTGTCTGAGCACTTGACCCACTTGGAAGTGCAAAATTCTGGGTGGGTGGCTTCTAAGTCAGCCAGCCCCAGGAACTTTGAACCTTAATCTGCACATTCATTTATTTGCTCTTTTTAACGCGAGTTAGGAGAGGTTGCTTTGTTCAAATGGACCGTTTCATCGGTTGCCACCGCAAATATTAAAATACCCTTTGATACTTGGAGCTCACATCTCAAGGGAGCTGTTACCCGGCAACAGTGTATTTAAAATCTGCCTACTGCACCGTTATCATACCTGCAGGTCACGTCAAAACCAAATCACCTTTTTGCACAAATCAACATTTCTTTGCTAAATATGTGACTGTTTTTGTGCAGGACGTGTGTCCTTGGTGGACGTCAGCACCCTCAAGCTGGAGAGCGTGAGGCTACATGACCAAGGCCGCTACGAGTGTCGTATCCTTTTGTTGGAGCCGCCCACGGAAGAGCATCGAAACGGCACCTGGATTCTGCTCTCTGTCAATGGTGAGTTTGTTTCCTCTTTTCCTTATACAAGGGATGCACGGTTACTATTCGTCTTTTATTGCATTGCATATTTAGAAAAAAAAAACATGCCACTTCCAATTATTTTTGTGCCATATGTTATACAGTATAAGTGCTCCAACACTGAATGTCACAAATGCTTTGCCTTAGAAAACAGTAAAACTCATTCTTATGAAGTACCATAACATTTGCGGTACACATTTGTAACTCGAATCAATCTAAATAAATATACAAACTACATCATCCAAATGTCAAGTTTGGGTAATTACAGCTAATTTAGGGCAGTGAAACTTTGCACTCTTTGTGTTGCGATTGAGACATTTATTTGTGGATTGGGCCGCTTTCACTTTTAATTAAGACTGCGTTCGTGCACAGACCAAATCAGACAAAAAAAAGCCATAAATCAAATAAAACTCGCCCTACTGACAGAAGCATGTACAATTTCACCTGCTCTCTGGTGCCTCTGAACAGATTACAGAGAAGTAGAGAGGAGACACAACCATACTTCTCTAGAAAATCACAATATTATACAACAGCCTCTACATATCCTAAGCCATGCATCTGATTATGGCAGAGCTCTCAGGTACTACACATTATGATGAAGTGGAGAGTATACATAAACAAGTTGTGCTATAAAATTAGAAAAATATCGTAAAGAACACAGATGCTTTGAATTTTACCAACAAGTAGTGTCATCTGATTGAAGATTATAGGATGGCATTGAGTGACAAATTATTGTGCGTCTCTGGTGCCTTGTGCACATTAAGAAGAGGCAGAGAGAAGACATGACCAAGTTGTGTTAATACTTGCATAGAAAATCCAAATTTATTCTAATGAGGAAAATAAATGTTTGGAATTTTTATAATCTATATAAGTTATGCCAGCTGTTTAAATATTACATAGTGTTGCTAAAAGTGACCCTGTATTGTTTTTCTCCTGTGCCTCATGCAATTTATAGAGAGGTAGAGAGGAGACGCGACGAAGTTGTGCTACTCCATACTACTTTAGAAATTAAAAATTTGTACAACAACCTGTAAACATCCTGATCAATGCGACTAATTATGCCTGACCTCTTCAGGGTCATGACCAAATTACAAAGAGGTTAAGAGGAGAACATTCAAGTTATACTGCTAATGCTTTAAATCTTTTTAACAAGTGGTGTCAGCTTATTGAATTTTATATTGTGACGTTGAATGACCAATTATCGTACCTCTGGTGCCTCGTGCACATTACGAAGAGGTATAGAGGAGACACGGCAAAATGTTGCTACTACTTTTATAGAAAATCAAAATCTATCCGGATAAGGAGCAAAAATGCTTCAAATCTTTCTAACAAGCTGTGTCGGGCGATTGAATATTATTGCGTGGCTAAAAATGACCAATTATTCGTTATTTCTGGTGCCTCGTGCACATTACTGAGATGTATAGAGAACACAAGACCAAGTTGTAGTATTTTATAGAAAATCAACATCTAGTACAAGGAGGAATGTTAATACTTCAAATCTTTCTAAAAGTTGTTGTTGGCTGATTGAATATTGTAACCTGGCTAAAAGTGACTCATTGTCTGCCTTTTTTTCCTATCTGGCTAATAACTTTGATAGCATTTTTACCGTGCATCTTCTCATGCTGTAAGTAGCTCATTGAGTACTTTTATACATATGAATGAAATTTTCCACAATTTGACATCATCGTCATGTAATTAGAGTCTGAAATGTCATCCGAGGTTCTGCGATTGCCTGCTGGAAATTTCCATGTTTTTCCTTCCCAACAAAAAAATATTTTTGCAAGGAAATTTCCATATTGTTTATTTCGATTTGTCCAGCTGACATTTGCAAGATACGTGATTGACGGGTCAGAGATGAGCTTGACGACGTTCCCTGGGGGGGCCACGTTTACGTCGCATCGACGGAATGGAATAAAGCGGCAAATAAAAAAATAAAGTCAAGCTGAAACGGGGAATAAGGGCATCTGTGATGTTAGCAAAAAGGTATCTGTACCTAATTTAAAGTTCTCAAAGAGCAAGCCTCAGAGAGGATGGTTTAGTTAGCTATTTCCCCCCAACCCCCTCTGTCAATGTTTGCACGCTATACTCTTTTAAATTTGGAAACCTGTTAATGTTTGGGAGATTTTAGTTGACAGAATGATTTTCCATCGGTGTGATTTTGAAGAGTTAGAGGAGGGTAACCTTTTCGACCCAATAAGCCATAAAAGCAAAAATATTTTCAACATTTTTTTGAGAGAGCCACGTCATAAGTATAGTTTAAGACAAAATTCAACAAATCAGCCAAACCCTCTCTTCAGACAAAAGGTAATTCTTTAACACATTTTATTTCACTGTGTGTCATTTGATGATTTGCTCAAATCTATGGAATATTAATGCCAGAGCATGTGTCCCATATCAATAATATACCAATTAAAATGTGTCTCCCTCCAACAGTTACTTTAGAGCATGGGTATCAAACTCAATTGAACAGAGGGCCAGAACTCAAACCACACCTTTGGTCGCGGGCCAAACAGGATAAATGTTTATTGAATAAACAAAAACGTTACTTTTTTTTAACATAAATTTGAATTAAAAAAATATATTATTCAAGAATAAACAAACTTAAACATTAAATCACTTAAAATACTCTGCTGTCCATAAAAATATCTGCTGTCTACACAATACCAATTCAAAATATGAAAAAATATGAATCAATCAAAATACAAATAAAATTTGTGCTTTTTACTTTGGGATTTTGTTTAGTGAAAAACACCTGCTGGATCTTTAGATTCTTCTTTAACTCTTTAACTTTCTGTATCTTCTGCTCTGCGTTACGTGTTTTTTTTTTTGTTTTTTTTTTTTAGCTTATCCTGATGATTTGTCTCTTAGTGCCGTGTTACATTATATTCCTTATATACGGCCAGATTGGCACATATGTATATCAACAAACATGTATTCAGCTTCCCATCGGTTTTGAAAGACTCAGTTTACGGAATCATCTTTTTCTCTGCCATTGTGAGGGTTTACCATCCGCGTAACCCATAGCAACAGAAATGTCACCCTGCTTTTCTCCATTTAGCCTTTTGTTACATTGTGATATAGGAGGTCGTGCCCAGATGCCGTGTTTCCGCTTCCTAACACAAAAGACTCACTGTTCATGCATTTTTGGGTCTTTATTTTTCAACTAGCTGACGTGTTGTTTGTCAGTAGATAGTTTTAAAAGTCGCTGCGCTCGTCAGACTAAAGCTAACCTGATCGATGTGGGAATGTTTCAAATAAGTCTTTTAGTGTCAAAGCTGCTGAAGTTCTGCATTATTTGGACCTATAGTTTGAAAGTTTTCTGCTGGGCCATTGTAGTAGATGCATATAAAATGATTTCAGAGGCCGAATATATTATACGTCGGGCCCACGGGCCTCGAGTTTGACACCTATGCTTTAGAGTGTTTAGGCTCATTTTGAATGTCATTTTTGTCCTATATACTTGTTTTAATACAAGGTGCAAGAAAAGTTATTTTGTAAAAATGTCACAAAGTACTGAAAATGAGAAGTATATTTTCATATTTGCCTTTGCCGCAGACTGCACTGAGTGAGAGAAAGAAGGGAGTGCCTTCTGCTGTGTGCAGGGATCCGCCCACTTCTACCGCTCACCCAATCAAATTGCTCTGAGGGATTTGCTGGTATTTTTACGTGTTTAAAGTTCAGTTTGTGGGTTTTCACTATAAAGTATCTCAGCAGTGAACATGCATAGTTTAATGAGCTCTATTTTTTTCTTTGTGACCTACTGCCAAAACAACGCCATTAAGTGTGACACCCTGACTGCACATTGTAGTTAAGAAAGTGCCCTATACATACTGGACTGAACCATTTTTGTAAAAGTGTTGCTTTGGTGTTGCAGGTACCAAAATAAATCTCTGAGTAATGTGCTGTAGTCATATTTTCTCTGCGAGCCATATGTACGTATGAAAAGAGCTATAGGTTTCCGACCCCTGAGTAAGAGGGTTCAGTTCATTATTCCTCCTCCTTCAGTCATGGTTTGTCATTTGCCATTTCTGTCATTGCTTATATACTCCACAGCAGACGGATCCTTTATCACCTGGGGATTAGGGTCACCACTTCCTGTGGTGTGTCTTGGGCAGCATTGGTGTATTATTCTTATTAAAATGTGAAAACAATTGCTCTTTGGATGGTTTCAGTTAAAGCAGACACTGTTATTTCATCTTTGTGACGTCTGTTAAGTTACTTATTCCCCTCTATTTTGTCATTGTTTGCACGCTATCCTCATTAAAATATGGAAACCTATAAATGTTTACGTGCTTTTATTTCAAGCAGACACTCTTTTTCATCTGTGTGATTTTGACAAAGATCAGATCATATTTGATCAGGGTTTGATGCTGCAATGTGAGAAATTCCAAAAGCTTTACATACTTTTGTACCACTGTAATAGAACATTCCGAGAATAGACATTTTCGAGTCGAACACGTTTGGATTCTTCAGTTACACTCAGTGCCATCGATGTCAAAATGGAGTTTATATATTTATGTATTTTTATTACAGAAGTTAGCTAGGAGTGTACTTCAACATCTTACTATTATGACCGAGTGTTCCAATGACCCCATAACCTTTAGTGTAGATGTGGCCACTTTTTAGATGCAGGTGGGCGATCTCCAGCCACCCTCTCCAGGTTGGGGGAAAATGGAGTGTCCTGTTGCTCACTGTGAAGCCAATTTTTCAGACATGCTTATTGTGTGTGGTTATTTATATATATATATATATATATATATATATATACACACACACACACACACAATTTTTATTATTATTATCATTTCAAATCATTTGTTGTTTTCCAGGCGCCCCGAGCTTCAGCAAGCATCCCCCTCCTTTGCTTGAGGGCGTTGTGGGAGGTATCCTCTCCCTTGAATGCGCCGCTGAGGGAAACCCTCCTCCTATCATCACTTGGCTAAAGGATGTCACCGTAATTCAAAGAGGCCATGAAAGGGTATGGTATTAAAATATCTGTATTTGTTCCTAAAAGCAAATGTATACAGTAGAACCCCTGGATACAAAATTATTCTGTTATAAGTTGTGGCTTAAAAAGTAAAAATGCTGTATAGCGGGGGATAGAAACCATTGTTGATTAGCTCCCAATTGCATATCTGCATTTTCACGATTTACACAAACCAATAGCAAAGTATCAATTTATATGATGTCCACTTACACACGCATCTTGAAGACGTAACTAAGTTATTAATTTTGGAACGCAAAATAATATTTTGCTGATGTAGTATAGTGGGGAAAATACCATACAGAGAGGCTGGAATAATATTTTATTCCACACCGCTTAGTGAAATGTCGTAAGGCGGGGTTGCCGAATCCCAGGGTCTACTTTAGTTTTAATTATCTAATGTGTTTTCGCTGTAACCTCAAAATAGCCTTTGAGCGGAAGCCAATGAATTACTCTTGCCCACTTTCCACGCTTGGATATGTCGAACTTTCTTAGCCTTTAAAGACTTGAAACGTCCGAGATTGCACTTGACCTTCCGCTGTTCTTTCAACACTTTGAGAAGGTTTCGAGAGAATTATTTCCGAGCTATCGATTGCCGCAGACGCTTGATGTAAAATCCAGCAACGTCAACTTGGAAAGATTGAAACTGATAACTGTGACCTCATATTTAGTTGTCAATTAGTTCTATAATAACTTTTTTTTTCTGTCTATCAGGAACAAGTTTTACTTTTGACGTCGCTGAGCATGCAGTCAGCAGGACAATACAGTTGCCACGCTTCCAACTCTGAGGGAAACGTCACAATTCAGACGAAAATCAAGGTCAAAGGTAGGTAACAGTCTGTCCGCCTGATGCCTTCATGTACCCTGGGAAAAATTTGCATCTGCCAGCAAAAGCAATTTCAAGTTGCTGCTTCTTGCATCATCTCAGGGGAGCGAAAGACTCTCAAGTTCAACGTTATTAATATCAGCTCACGCCGTATAATATGATACGAGCTGCTTCACTCAGCTGTTTTATTTTCAGGCCCCCCGGTCATTGTGTCCCCCCCCAAAAGTATGTCCCTGAACGCATCACAGGATGCACTTCTCAGATGTCAGGCTGTGGCTGACCCTCCCAACATGACGTACGTTTGGATGAAAGGATGGGAAAATGTCTACCATCTACAGTGAGTATGTCGTCTTTTTGTCTAGGTTTGTTTTTCTTTGGGGTTAAGGGGTTAGTTGGAGGGTTAGGGGTTAGAAAGTAACAGAGTTAGGGTTTAGGGTTGTAGGGTTAGGCAGAATTAGAGGATAAGGTTAGAGAGTTGCATTACAATGTTAGGGTTGGAGGCTCATTGGTTAAAAAGTAATGGTTAGGGGTTTTGGGGTAGAGAGTTGGGGGTTAGGTTTAGATGGTTAGGGGGCAAGGGTTAGAGGGTTTGGGTTAAATACATCGGGTTTCGAGAATTAAGTTTAGATGGATTAGGGCTTGGGTTAAGATTTGAAACTAAGGGTTAGCACTTTGTGTTTTAGGTATAGAGGGTTAGAGAGTTAGGGTTTCGAGGTCAGGGTTGGGGAGTAAGGGGGATAGGGTTGAGGGGTACGGTTGAAGGGTTAGGCTTGAAAAGTTAGGGGTTAGAGAGTTATGGTTGTATGGTTGGGTTGGACGCTTATGGGTTAAAAAGTTAGAGTTATTGGGTTTGGGGTCGAAGTTACGGAATCGAGGTTAGGTTGGATGCTTAGGGGGCTATTGTTGCAGGTTTAGGATTAGAGGGTCTGGGTTTAATAGTTATGGGTGAGGTCAGGGGTCAGCAACCCAAAATGTTGAAAGAGCCATAGTGGGCCAAAAAACAAACAAATTCGTCTGGAGCCGCAAAAAAATAAAAGCCTTATATAAGCCTTAAAATGAATATGTGTCTATATTAGCTATATTAGCCTACTATCAAAATGACAAAGTTGAATGCAGCTCATTCTGTGGAGAATGATGTACTATCTGACTACTGTTTTATTATATTCATTAAAATCATAATGAATCACAGTATTTTACATTTAATACAATTACCCAAATGCAATACGGTGAACCAATTTTTTGTTTCATTTTTATTTTAAGGTTTGGAAATTAAAATGGAAAATGCATAATGGCCCCCTTATCTGGGCAACATAACGAGTGCAATAAAAAGCAGAATGCTTTTATCAAAAATTAAACTGCAGACCTTTGAAAAGCTGGATAAAATAAAAAAATACAATTTAAGTTTGATTCATGTTCAGAAATCAAAATCTTTCTTAATAATGCATTTGTATCCCAGAGGAGGTATATTTGCTAATGGAAGTCTTTTTTTGTTTTGTTTTTGTCTGGGGAAGATCACTTAAGTCACGCGTTAAGATTATGGTGGATGGGACGCTTCTCATCTCCAGTTTGACTCCGGAAGATTCCGGAAATTACACTTGCGCGCCCACCAACGGCCTGCACACGCCACCCACTGCCTCTGCCCTTCTCACAGTCATGCGTGAGTCCTAACTATGTCGGATCTGTTTTATATACACATGTCTTTATTTAATTTGATGTCCTAATTTGGATTTAATCTTAATTCTGTGCTAATTTCCCCACTAGATTTAAAACTGATATTTGTCAGTGATGTGCGAAATGCGTGTGAAAGAAATCCTGAATGGCGTTAATTTGTTTTCGGATGTTTAGACGCGGCCCAGGTTCTGGATATGCCCGCCGAAACCTATCTCCCCTCCGGATTGGCCGGCCAGGTCAGCTGCCCCTCCAGAGCGCAGCCTCCTCTCCTGCGTGTTGATTGGACCAAGGATGGCGAAGCGCTGGATCTTTCCTTGGTAAATAAGAAGCCTTTCGTTTAATGATTGACATTCTCTGCTCTCCTGGTTTCCCTAGTTTATTATTTGAATAATATAGCCAGACTTCGCCCATTGGTTTCCCATGCAAAAATAGTAGTGCTGTTGCATCTCCACTTGTTTAGATTGTAATTCCCTGCTCTCCGGAATCCCTAAAAAGAATATTGCAAGCCTTTAGCTGTTGCAAAATTCAGCAGTACCATTTTTAAAATTACTTACTAAAATATAGATTAGTCGTCGCTTTAGATAGTATTTATACATACAATTCTCTTCCCTCTACAAAAAATCCTTTTCGAGGTTCTCTTATGGGTTGAGATCAGGACTCTGTGTAGGCCATGCCATTACTTCAATGCTAAATCCTTTACCGATTTTTTCCTAACAAGAGGTTTGGTCACTGCAGTGTGGGCCTTCAGTCAAAATGCTCTTAAACTGCAAGACACTGTATTGCAAGACAGATCCTTATCATGTTCAGCACTTAACTGGCGGGCAATTTCAGCTGCAGTGTGGAAACAATTACCCATTGACATCCTCCGCAGTGACTTCTCTACTCTTGCATTTGTCCTCTGTGGACGGCCAGCCTTCTTGGGCGACTTGAATGAGTTTGTATTTTTGTTAAGATTCGATATTCAGATTTGGATGTAATCAACTTGTCTTGCTATGGCTGAGAGGGTCATCCCTTTCATCTGGACAACCTGCTGCCGGACGCTTTCAGTCATTTTAGAACAACCCACCATCTTGAACAGTCAGTGAAACTCACTATTAGAATGCCAGCTTAATGGGGGCTGACATTGCATTTTAGGCAAAATACATGTTTTGCCTAATCAATTTTATGAAAAAGGGTTGTAGTAGCATGGTATAGATGCAACAAATGTCCTTAAGTTTTTGAGGAGCAAAGATCACGTTTTTTTTCACAAGTATTCGATTGTTTGTGAATTGTTCTTTAATTTTGATCTCCAGTCTAATTTGTGTACTCTTTTGCACAATTATTGGCTATGATATATCACATGTTTTTTGACTTTGTTGTTGTTTTTTTGTACGCAGCATCCAGGTTGGACGCTAACCCCGGACGGCAACCTGGCAATGGCCGCCGTCAATGAGGACGCGGAGGGCATTTACATTTGCATGCCGTTTAACAGCTACGGCACTGCCGGCCAATCGAAACCCACTCGGGTCATCCTGATGGTAAGCTCTCTGCTAGCAACGGTTACAGTTACTGAAGAAAAAAACCCTTCTCTTTCTTCTACTTCATGGTTAATGGCAGTTGAAAAACGCAGATCGCACTTCCTGGCGACATTCTTGTTGACTTCAATCATCCGTAGTGTCACACGAAAGAAAAAGTGACATTTAGTGACCTTTCTTTCCCTAATTTGGGCGTAGCTGCCCCCCAGGGACGCATAACAATAGGAGTTAATTAGAATTAATTGAGGATTAATTCATCCTTCAGCTAATACCTTCATTGTGCTTCTGCTGCCAGTGGCTCCATCTTTATATAGTAGACCCACGATAGGACAAGAAGCAGTTCTGAGGTTGGGTAACTTAAAGTGAAATTGCCGTAAAATGGTGGGCATAAAGGCCTATGCTAAGTAGTGTTCCGAACCCCTGGTTGCCCAAATACTAAATATTAAAATTACAAAATAGTATATATTAAGTACTACTTATGTGTGATATACTTGCATAAATAAATGTACAAATAAAGGAAAATTGTCAATTTCTTTACCTTAGGTGTGGGTTGATGTAAGGGGCTGTTAGGAGGAGATGGCGGATTCAAATGAAGACTGATTTGAAAACTTCCATTTGCAAAGATTTTCATGGCTTTAGAACATTTCCTTACTTTTATCACCTACTTTTCTAATAGTTGCTGCCAAAATGTCATACAGCGAAGATGCCATATATTGGGGGGTCTACTGTAGGGGAAATTGTATTTACTGTTAATGGCCTGAAAAACCGCATTCAATACATTTTTTAATTTGATCATAATAGTCCCATTTGTCCATTGGTTAGGGTTTTATTCCTTAGTGAGGGTAGCAATTTGTGTGCCCTCTTCGGATCTCAAGATCATCAGACTGTTTCCATTAGTTATGTTTTTACTTCTACCATTAGCATCACTGCAAGCCTCTGGGCCCATACCCAAAAATCACACTAACTAGCACAGTCTTTATTAAACACACAGGATTTTGAACTGAATGAGAGAGAAAGGAGTTAAATAGAATGTCGGCATCTTTATGATGTATGGACTTAAATCAATGGCAGACCTGTATTTGACGTGACATCTGCCAATCGCATACAATAATAATAATAATAATAATAATAATTTCCTTGTATTGTCATTCTGTGTAACAATGTACACAGAACGAAATGTCGATTGCACCTGACCCGTTGTAGCGAGCCGATGCAGCCGCAGCCAACAGAGGGCGCCGCCGACCACTTTTTAAGTCTTAGGAATGACTCGGCCGGGGCGCGAACCACCGACCTCCCAGTCTCAAAGCGGGCGCCTTACCATCTAGGCTACTGAGCTGGTATAAATAATAGGGACGCATGTAATGCGAAATAAGTTGTTGTTGATGTTGTAAAGTGGGGAAAATTCTGTAAACGAAACATTTTATTCCAAATTGTAGGACGAAAACGTCTTGCGCCGAGGTCACAGCAACCTCCTGGGGTCTACTATACGTTCATGTGTTTCTTTGACCCTGTCAGGACCCCCCGTCCATCAGCTCAGTGCCTGAAGACCAATACAGCCAAAAGGTTGGGAGGACGTTGCTGGTCCCATGTGGAGGCCGGAACGAGCCCACGCTTCGAGTCAGCTGGTCCAAAGTAAACCAGAACCGTTATCATTTTTCTCCAAAACATTTTCGAACCCGTGTTTTGTTTACGAAGGTCAACAGCACACGCCGTCTGGTTTATTCCGTCACGAATGGCTCGCTTTTGCTGCGCCCCCTGGTTAAGGACCACCACGGCACTTGGGAATGTCGAGTCTCCAACAGGGTTGCACAAGTCCGAGCCTTCACTCAAGTTTCCGTCTTGGGTGAGTGCAACACGTACAACAGAATTTATTTATTTATTTTTATTAATTCTTAATTCCATGCTCTCCGGACTCCTCAAAAGAATGTTGCTAGTGAATGTTTTTTTTAAATTGCAAGACTCCACTGGCAAACACAGAGATGCTGATGCATGCCTCTATCTCCTTTCAATTATAATTCTCTGCTCTCCGGCTCCCCGACAAAAAGTTTGTTTTTTTAACATTTAATGTTTATAACTAGACCTGCCCAACTCTCCCAGGCAAACACTGAGGCATGGTAGCAGTTTTGAGTATTGGAATTTCACGCCCTCCTGATTTCCCCAAAACGATGATGCTAGTGAATGGTTTGTATTACTATAAGAATTTAGCCTTACTCCGCCCAGTGTGATGCTAATGCATGCTTTGATCTCCTTTCAAGTATTTTAATTCTCTGCTCTCCAGACTCCGCAAAAAGAATGTCTCAAGCGATTGAGCTCTATCATTTAAAGAATATAGCGGGACTGTCCATTTCTTTCTCAGGCAAACATGGAGATTTCATAGCATGCTTTAATCTCCTCTCTTATGGATTATTGTAATTCCTTGCTCTCCAGACTCCCTAAAGAGAATGTCGCAAGCGATTTTTTTTAAATATTAAAAAAAAAAAAAACAACATAGCCACACTCCACCTATTACACTGTGCCGATGCATGGTCTTGTCAATTTGTTTTGATTATTGTAATCTATCCTCTCCGGAATGCCCCAAAATAATGTCTCTAGTGATTGTTATCTATTGTTTAAAGAATGCAACCAGACTCCGCAGATTTCTCTCTTGGGTAAACACAGAGGTGCCGATGCCTGCCTTTTCTCTTTTTTTTTTTTTTCTCACCCGTGAATGTAATTCCCTGCTCTCTGGATCCCCGCCAAAAATGTTGTGCGAGCAACTCTTTGTTTTTAAACAATTGAAGTACCATATTTATTTGTGTATAACGCACATTTTTTCTACCCCAAAAAATAAATAACAAAGTTTGCCTGAGCGTTATACACAAGGTTTTACGGTTGTATATTACTGTATTTTTGTGTGAGTGCCCATTTTTCTCAGGAAAACACTGAGGTGCTGATGCCTCTTGTTTGGATTCCTGTAATTCCCCAAAAAGACTAATAACCATTTTGTGGTCTAAAAAATGCTACACACATAATTTTTTATTTTGTATATTGGTTTTTACTTTTTTTGACTTATTAAATTGCCACCTGCAGGAACAAGTCCCCACGCCCCCACCTCTTTGTCGATCTCCCCAGGAGTTCGTCAGGCCAACATATCCTGGGAGGCAGGCTTTGACGGAGGCTCACCTCAAACCTTTTCAGTTTGGTATGTACAAAAAAACATCCTGTTTTGTGCTCTACCTGTTGCCATGGTAACTATTGACAGCACCAGTATTACTTTTATCGATCTTTGGCATGAAAAATCCATTGCGCCATTAGAAAGTCATTGGCAGCTATTAAAAAAACCCGACATGATTTATTGTCTGGATTCAAAAGAACTTAGTCAGGTAAAAAAAAAAAGTAAAGTAATGGAGATGATTGCATTTGAAGACATTTTTGGGAGGGGTCACAACTAGGAATGCACGATCACCAATGCTGATAACTGATAAAATACTGCCACTGGAGACCCATGCCAATAATTACATACTATACCAAAAAAAAAGAAAAAACATTCGATGTACTGGCTAGAATCAAGATTCTGGTAATCACAAAATCCCAAGCCATGCTACTGATAACGGCCAAGTGCCTGAAGCAAAATTATAATGCGTTAGAGAGGAGCCCCCATCAAGTCGTGCAACTATGTTTATAACGGGAATAAAAATAAGTACTGTCGGCTAATTTAATACTACAACGTGGAGTCAAATGACTGATTATCGTGTTTTTCTGATGCTTTGCACATATTTACGAAGTGGAGACATAACCAAGTTGTGCTACTACCTCTATAAAAAATCAATATGGTTTTAATTAGGAAAATAAAGTTTTGTCAGGTGATTGAATACTCTAGTGTGCCTCAAAGTGATCCACTTTCATGGCTCTTTAGTGCCTCTCACATTACAGAGAAATGGAAAAGAGAGACGACCAAGTTGTGCTACTACTTCTATTGACAATCAAAATATAGTATAAAGAGGCACATGAATGATATGAATCTTCAAGTAGTGTCGGCCAATTAAATATTTATAGTGTTGCAAAAGGCACTCGCTCACATTGTGAAGGAGTAGAGAAGAGACACGACCATGTGAGTTTGTAATTTTTTGTTTAGGCAGAGCATATAAAAACATCTCAGATTCTATATTACAAACAGAAAGAATAAACTAAAGAGGAACCTCGGTTTTCGAACGCCTCTCAGTTCAAACAAATCGGTTCTCGACCAAAAATTTCGAGAAATTCTTGCTTTTCTTTTCGTTCAAAAAATCGGAGTTCGAACGCCGGTACGCTATGGGCGACGCTGAGTGGCGTACGAGTGTAGATTGCCCCCACCCCTCGTGAAGAACTGTTGTCACGGCAACGCGCACTCCTTTTCTGTTTTGGTTTTTCAAAAGCGGCGAAGGGAGTGTTTTAACCCCTAATTATGCCTCGGAAGAAGGTTGGTGCAAGCAGAAAAGTTGCTACAGGTAAAAAAAGAGGAGTAGTGTGTACAACTATTGCATTTAAGAAAGAAATAATAGCAAAATATGAAGAAGTTGTGCGAGTTTCCCTTCTTTCAGGAATACAGCATGGCTTCTAGCGACCGGTAAGAAATCCTATTCATAATTATTTTCTTTATCCTTTAACAGCTCACCACTTGTTGTGGAGACCCGGGTGCTAAATGACGTGTAAACGACCTGATTTTTTTATTTTTACACGTTCATGTTAGCGTAATCTTTCGCGAACGTACGATTAGGCTGGGTTAGCTTTACGTCAAATATTCAAGATAAACATTCAGGGTGTTGGAACGGATTAAAACAATTTTACATTACTTTTAATGGAAAAAAACGGCATCGGTGATCGTACAAATCGGTTTTCTTACAAAGAATTGGAACAGATTATGGTCGAGAACCGAGGTTCCACTGTATACCTAAGACTTATAACATTGGTAAAATGGCGGCGCCCTCTGTTGGCTGCGGCTGCATCGGCTTGCTACAACGGGTCAGGTGTATCGACATTTCGTTCTTACAAAGAATGACAATACAAAGGAAATTATTAATTATTATTATTATTATTTGCAATAAAAACAGTTGTATAATATAATACATTGTACCATGCAATTCTTTTCCCAACAAAAATGCTTGAAATCTTTCCAACAATTCGTGTCAGCTGATTGAAATTAAGTGGCGAAAAATGACTCATTTTGTCTCTCCAGTGCCTCACACACATTATGAAGAGATAGAGAGGAGTAATGACCAAGTTGTGCTACGACTTTTATGTAAAATGGAAATCTAATTAAATACGGAACATAAATGTTGGATTCATTTCAACAAGCCAAACCCCCCAGTGTTACTTACACATTAATTATGTAGAGGTAGAGAAGAAACATGACCAAATTAAGCTATTGTTACGATGCACTATTTTTCATTTCATTATTATAACTCAGACCTGTTTTCTAAGCACTGTTGTCATTATTATTTTTTGGGGTCTTTTATCTCGATTCTCTCCAATACTCTTACATGTTTTACTGTGCTATGTTTAATCTTGTTGCATGCATGCCATGACAATAAAGACAATTCTAAATACTTAGAATGATTGAAACAAGTAGTGACAGCTGATTAAATACTATAGGGTGGCTAAAAGTAACCAATTGTGTCTCTCCAGTGCCGCTTGTATATTTCGAAGAGACACAGAGAGAGACACAACCAACATTTTGCTACTACTTGTTTATAAACGAAATTGTTCTCGAAATATAAATGCTTCTATAGTTCAATATTTCAAATGATTTGTGTTGGTTGATTGAATATTACAGCATGGCTAAAAGTTACCAATTTCCAGGGTCTTTTTTATGTATTTTTTTTAATTGGGCTGATAACTGTCTTATATCCTTCTGTTATCAATAATTATAGTGCCTCAATAGTTGGTAGCACAAAGTTGAACAATTTGGTCAGTAGAGGACTCTTATTGAAGAGACAATCTATGTTGTAGTCATAAACGGAATTTCAATTAAGACCATATCGTTAATGTCAGAGCTGTTCAATATCGCCGCGGTGGTTAATAGCCAGCCCTCCATTTTTTTCCCCCTTTCTCACGAGCCGAAGCGGCACAGTTAATGCCGTTACTTTAATGAATGAAGATTTTGACCTCGTTAATGGAAGTGTTGTAAAAGTTCATTCAGGGTTTTGGAGAGAGGGTATCTGCTTCAAATGGGGTGTTAAAAGTGTTTGTAGGGTTGCAAACTTGAGGTGTCAAACTACATTTTCAGGGTTTCAAACATCAATTTTGGCTAAATTAAATGTTTTAAAGGGCACCATATTAGGGTTTAGGGCTAGATTTAGCATTTCAGCCCTCTAAACTAATGTTTTGAAGCATTTTTAGGGTTCCAAATTTGGTTGTCAAATAAGGTATTGGTCTATAATCAAAGTTTTAAAGTTCAGAACGTATGTCTCAACCTGGATTTTACCTTAGAAATGAGGGTTTCCAGCTTTCTAAGGGTTCTGAACTCTGGTCAAAAGTAGGGTTTCAGCCCAAAATTCAAACTTCCAAGCGTATGTGGGGTACAAAATTTGCGTCTCAAAATAGGGTTTTGGACTCAGATTGAGGTTTTCAAGTATATTTAGGATTCAAACTAGTGTTTCAAACTGGGGTTTTAGCATAAAATAAGGGTTTTATAGCAGTTCATGCGTTTCCACTAAGAATTCAAACTTGTGTTTTGGCGCCATATTAGGGTTAAGGATAAGGTTAGAGCTCGGATTAGGGTTTCAGACAAAAACTAGGGTTTTGAAATGCTTTTATGGTTTTGAATCGGTGTTCATCAGTGCTGGGTCATGTTGATTTTGGGGTAAAATAGTTTTTAGAGCGGTTGACTGTCCATTTAACCCTACTTCCAATAATTAACCTAGCAATAACATAGTAATAACACAAGTTTAAAAAAAAATCAAACTGGGTGCCCTTTGCGTTAATAACAAAAAGTAGCTCTCAGCTCGAAAAAAAATTGGAAACCCCTAATTCAGGCACTCCTAGGGGTTTCCAAATTGGATTTCAGGTTCAAACTGGGGTTTTGACTTTAAATGATCTTAATTGAATTTTAAAGCGTTTTTAAGGTTTTGAACTAGGATCATTTGGAGCCCAAAACATATTTGAAAACTGTTTTTAACTATGACCAAGTATTTCAACTAGCGTTTCAGCTTCATATTAGAGTTTTAAAGGTTTTTTTTCAAATTGCAGCTATAGTTTCAAACTAGTGATTTGGCTTCAAAGGTCTTTAAGGCCGTATCAAAAACGTCAGAGCGATTGACTATGCTAGGAGTTCCCTGGCAGTTAATAGCGAGCCCTGCAATTTTTTTTCTTTCTTTCTCACGAGCCAAAGCGGCACAGTTAACGCCGTCACATTAATAAATGAATATTTTGACCTCTTTAATGGTAGCCGGCGACTTCCAAGCGCTTGCTTTTCATCATTTGTAAAAGATCTTTAAGGCCTGGAAAGGTGAAACATCTTTTTTTTCTCCTTGTGCTCGAGGAGCCCAAAAATGTGGGCAGCACGGCGGGACAATGTCTCTAATTGGAGCACGGCGCTCGCCACGTCTTTGAAAGCAAATACGGAGCCGCGACGGCGATGAATGATTCATACGAGCCGCTTTTCCGTCATGTTTCATAAAAGCTGACTCTAAAAACGTCCCTCCCCCTTTTTGTACTTTCATTTCTTCACATTCACGCAGAGTGAAAAAGATTTTGCCGTCTGATGGCGACGGGGGGGAGCGGGTGCGGTTGTCACTGCCATCACCGATTTGCTACTGGCTGGCCTAGCGTCGAATTAAAGTTTCTAAACTGGGGTTTTGCTCCAGATTTTGCATTTAAAGTATAACCAAGGTTTCCAAGTAGTGTTTCCAACTTGAGTTTCAGTATCAAATTAGGGATTTAAAGGATTTTAAGGGTTTTAAACTAGTGATTAAAAATAGGATTTGGGCACCATATTAGGGTTATGGCCAGGGTTTAAAACTAAAGTCTTGGCTCCAAATTGAGTGTTTAGGCTTTCAAACTACGGGTCTGGGTAAATACTGTAGGTCTTGGAGACTTTTTAGAATTTTCACCAAGGGTTTTGGCTTCAAATTAGGGTTTGTGGGCGTTTTTACGGTTTCAAAGTAGAATTTCAGCTTCAAATTATAAGGTGTTTCAAGAGTTTCCAAATAGGGTTTAAAACTAGGTTTTTGGGGACCATACTAGTGTTACGGCTGGGGTTAGGGTTTCTGTCCTAAACAGGTTTTGAAGCGTTTTGAGGGTTTCAAATGGGGGTTTTAGTTTTAAATGATGGTTTTAAAGCGTTGCAGAGAGATTCTTTTCTGTCATGTTTCATAAAAGCCGATTCTGAAAACATCCCTCCCGCTTTTTGTACTCCTTTCGTCTCATTCGCGCAGGGTGAAGAAGATTTTGCCGTCTGATGGCGACGGGGGGAAGCAGGCATGGTCGTCTGTGCCGGTCCCCCCTGCCGCCGGCAATAGTTTGCTGCTGGGGGGCCTAGCGCCCACCACAGAGTATCGCTTTAGCGTCCTGGCCCATAACAACATTGGGACAGGACCTTTCAGCCAGATCCAGACAGCGAGGACTTTAGGTTAGTGGTCTCCTAATTTGTATTAGAGGCTGTTTGAGAAGTAAATCATATTTGCCCTCACATCATATGCGTGCACAAGTATACTCTCATACAGACAGACACATGCAGAAGCGCTGCTATGCTCAGTCATATACTACATACTACACTCTCATATATGCACTACTGTTCCCCTTCACACACATTAATATACTTTTATACAAATATCACTATACTATCCCAAATACAGTATAATGCTCTCACACATACATTCTGATTAATTTTGAGTCTTTAGTAGTATGTGTGAAAGTATAGTACTATTTGCGCATGAGTATGATTGTGTCTGTATTAAAAATAGAATTGTGTTTATTGCCATTGATAAGCGTTGAAATATTGTATGAGATTAGACATGGCACTCCGTGGTAAACGTGTGATAAAAAGGACTTAGTCTTCAAGTCTGCTGCGCCAAAAAGTTCAACATTTCGATTACGGCAATTCTTTTGTTCTGTGGCTTTCAGATCCTCCAGTCAGCGAAAATCAACTGAAGCCACCTTCGTCTCTGTGGGCTCGTTTGGATCAGGTTGGTCTGGTTCTGCGCTGGTCCTTTCCTCCAGACGAGATCTCGGCCATCACCGGTTTTGTTCTTCAGTCCCGAGTTGGCCCAGGAGAGGAGTGGCTCACTTTGGACCAAAATATCGCAGCCAACAGCAGCGAGGTCGTCGTGCCGGGCTTGCAGAAGGTAAAAGAAAATCCTATCATCCAAAAACCTCAAGCTTTAGCCATAATTGATAATCTATTGTTTATTAGCATCATTCACCCAGTTAGTGTTGGTTCAAAATTTTGTCCAGGACACAACCCTAACCCTCTAGTCATGCTGGTCCTGGAGAACTGCATACTTTTGGAGGTTTCTCTTCTTTAACTCAGGTTATACAAATAATCAGCTCACTAGCAAATTGGCAGGAGCTTATTAACAATCTTGGTGATGGTTATCACCTCCATTGGAGCAGAGAAACTTAAAAAAAATCATACAGGACATGCAGCCCCCAAGGACCACAATTACCAGGTCTGCTCTGGGGTTTAGTGTCCATATTAGGGTTTTGAATTGATTTCAGGATCCCTAACTATGGTTTGGACTCTATATTGGGATTTTGATCTAGGGCAATTCTCAGGGTTTCTAACTAGGGTTAGAATTACTGCCAAGATGAGGGTTCAGATTAGAGCTCGTGCTTATATAGTGTATTTTTCTTTATGAGGGTTTTAAACTAATTTTATGGTTCTAAAATAGGGTTAGGCTACTGTTGGGGCAGGCATGTCCAAAGTCAGGCCTGATCGCAGTATAAAATAAATTTGTACCAAAAAAACCCCACCATTTCACCAGATTATGGCAGTAGCGTCTTTTGCCACCTTGCCCTCTACTTTCTGTAAGAATTTAAGCCCATTGCGTTTTCGACATGGCGACTGTAAATAGGAAAAAGCGAAGCTGATTGTGATAGAAATTGGAGTATAACTTTGTCTGCCTTATTTGCTGTAAGACTGTAGACTATAATATCAAGAGGCAATGCCAGACGAAAACATGCTGACTACAAAAGACAGACTGGAAACAAATGTTGTAAAGCAACTTGAAGCTATTTTAAAGGTGCTGTAGCATTTTTCACAAGACCCTGCGAGTCAGATGAAAATGCTACATAGGTGAGTTGTGATGCTGGTTGCCAAGCACTGCAAACCTTTTACAGAGGGGGAAATTATTAAAGACTGTTCAACGAATGTCATGCTGAATAATTTACCCTTACACATTTTCAACTTGCCCAATCTGGTCCGCTTTATGAAAAGTTTGGACACCCCTTGGCTAAGGTTTGAAAAAGAGTTTGGGCTTCATATTATTGTTTTCAACTTTCTGTAGTTTAGCAAATCCTTTGCTGGTTTTGGCTGTGTTATTATGTACCGTATTTTCCGCACTATAGGGCGCACCGGGTTATAGGGCACACCCCCAAAAAATAATTTTTGGTCCTATATCTTCCATAGATAAGGCGCACCGGATTATAAGGCGCTACAATGGGAACGTCGACAAAACAGTCGGATGATTCAGTCCAACTGATTACCCCCTTAACATTCCCAAAGCTTGCAAAGAAGCAAATACGTGTCGTAGACACGTGCGGATGCGGTGTCCGTACGATGTCACTTAAATGCGTCATTTCAAATATCATTCGGAAGGTTGAAGTCTTGGGATTCAAGAAATGCCAAACATTTCTATGTTTCTATTTCGCTCACAACTTTACTGTGCATATGACAATAAACACTTGGAATTGAGTTTAATTCACTCAACTCATCACAGCAACATCAAGATCGTTCTAAAACAAGATAAATATAAAGCCGCATAACTCACCTAAGTTCTCACGTTCAATAATGATACGCAATCATGGTCTTCTTACAACCGTTAGTGAAGTAAATCCAGGAGAGTAAATTATTTGCAAATACAGACTAATAAAACATGTTTCTCTATGGTGTACTTTAGCAAGCTTGCTACGCCATTGCTAAACTCGGCCAATTGCAGGGTTTGTTTTGGCCATCTAGCCTATCGGAGGCTCTGAATAACTTCAACCAATAGCGATCGATTTAACTGATGATTGACACATTGGTTAGCCAATGAAACGCCGGTATATAAATCCCAGCATACACCGCGGACTACTCCACGTTCGGGGTAAAATCGAGTCGGCGGCTGTTGAGTAAGTTGCGAGACCTTGCGAATTTAATATTGAGCCATATATAAGGCGCACTGTGTTATAAGGCGCATGGTCAGTTTTTGAAAAAAATTAAGACTTTTAGGTGCGCCTTATAGTGCGGAAAATACGGTAAATGAATGTAAATGATCTGCATTTATATAGAGGTATACAATGTGCTTCACACTTACCCATTCACACACACTCACACACCAATACCGGCCGTGCAGCCATGCAAGGCGCCAACCTGCTTATTAGGGGCGTTAGGGATTCAGTGTCTCGCCCAAGGACAATTCGACATATAACTCGGAGGAGCTGGGAATCGAACTTGTGACCTCTTGATCCCAAGATGAATGCTTTACCTCCTGAGCCGATGCCGCCCTGTGGGTTCTTTTTGTGCTGTGAATTATGGACGCCCATCCAGTTGCCGTAGCAACAGTGTTTCATACTCTCTAAATTACTTGATTTTGGAGGCTCAATAAAAATTGGCTACAATGCCGAACCGAGAGCAGGATAACTATTCTATTAACATTATATATTCTTATGAGGAGGCGTCACTCCCTCTGCCATCTTTTATCAATCTTTTTCCTCCGGCCTACTTGCTCTTGCTCAAATTCAAATGCACTTCATTAGCATTGCAAGCGCGCTAGTGTTGACAAAATGTGTGTTTTTTTTTTTTTCCTTTCCGCAGGATCGCGAATACGAGTTGAGGCTGCTCAGCCAACGCAACGAGTTGCTGAGCGAGCCCAGTCCATCGCTCAACGTCTCTACGAACGGTACCTCGCCCGCAAAAGCTCTCAATTTACATTTCTGGGAACGTTGCCCATTACAAGCACGTTTTATGCTTTCAACTGACCGGGAAAAAAAAAATGCTCTTTTTCTTTTTACAGGTGAAAGAGTTTAAGCTTTTATGAAGTGGCAGGTCGACAGGTTCTAATGAAACAAAATCAGCTGTGTGCTACCCCAACCCTTAGTCTGTTACCCTAAATTATTTTAGTAACCTAATATGGAGCTTAAACCCTACCTTTATACCCTATTCAGGAACCCCCAAACGCTAGTTTCAAACCATAACCCTAATTAGGAACCTTAAATTCAGATTAGACCCCTAATATGGAGCCCAAACCCTAGTTTCAAACCCTAACACTAACTCCCACACTAACACATTTTAGGAAATTTAAATCCCATTTAAAACCCTAACATAGGTCAGATACTAGTTTCAAACTAATATAAAGCCAAAACTAAGTTCCAACCTATTACATTAGACTTAACCCTATTTTAGAACCAGATATTCATTTCGAATCTTAATGCGGAGCTCAAACCTTAACCCCTACTCCCCCCTTACCCATTTTAGTAACCTTAAATTCACTTTAAAATCCTAATATAGAGCCTAAACCCTAACCTATTTTAGTAACCTTACATTCAGTTTTATTCTAATATAAACCCCTAACCCTAGTTCCAAATAGTAACAATAGCTTTAAACCCCGTTTTGAAACCCGAAATTCACCTAAAAATCCTAACATGGAGAATAAACCCCAGTTTAAACCGTTACGGTAACCCTAATTCCCAGCCCATTTTAGGAATCTTATATCCAGTTTAAAATCCTTATATAGAGCCAAAACCCTAGTTTCAAACCTAATTCCCTAGCCTTAAGCGAATTTTGGAACACAAACCCTACGCATGTAACTCTAGCCATTCCCATGAAAATATTTGCTCTCAACCTGTATAAGAATGTAACTCACCTAGATCTGGAATCAATGTCAATTCTAAATAAGAAACCATTAAGAAAATTGCCTCTGCAACGATCAAGTGTTACCTGGTGTCAAGTTTGAAACCTTGCGATGTATGATACTAATAGTCTTTGCGAATGCCTTCTTTAGAGGAAACATATTTTTGGATCATGTTCTGATAAGAAAAAAAATCAAAACGAGATCGATCAACTCACAACTCAGGATGGAGTCAGGTTTTCAGAATTCTGCTTTTCCAATTAAGGACTGGTGACGTTCCCTTCTGCATCCCGACGAGTGGAATCTCACGGAGCGTTGGTGGGCGGCATCCTGGCCAGCGTCGGGTTGTTGTGTTTGGCACTGATTTCGCTTTTGGGGTTCATCCGTCTTGTTCGGCGCAGGAGGAACCTGCCAGGCTCAAAGGACCAAAACAGTAACGGTTATTTTTCTTTTTTTGAGAACTGAGGACAGATTTTGTTTTGGCTTGGACTTGAGCTGGGTTCTAAATCGGATTTCTTCTTCTGTCTCTTGCAGAAGCTCTACCTACTGCCATCTATAAGTGCTCCTCATCCATGTAAGCGTCTCCTCTCTATCCTTTTGTAATGTGAGCGAGGCAGCCCAGAGACAAAACAGTCACTTTTAGCCACTCTATAATAAAATCAAGCAGCTGACACGACTCGTTGGAAAACTTCAGCGCATTTAAGTTTCTCACTTGAATACGTTTCAATTTTGTATAATAGTAGTTCTACAACTTATTTGTATCTCCTCTCTATAAAAGTAACGTGTGCGATGCAACGGAAAACTTGGCTTTTTGGAAAGAATTCCGAGCATTTATGTTCCTCATTTGAATTTATTTTGATTATCTCAAGAAGTGGTTGCACAACTCGGTCATTTATCATGTTTACCTTTTGTAATGTGAGCGAGGCTCCAGAGAGACTAAATAGTTACTGTTAGCCATGCTATAATATTCAATCAGCTGACACCACTTGTTAGAAAAATTCTGATTGTTTATGTTCCCCGTTTGAATAGATTTAGAGGAGTAAGTAGAAGTAGTAGCAGCACCATTTTTCGTGTCTATTCTTTACGTCTTTGTAATGAGAGCGAGGCACCAGAGAGACAATAATTATTCACTTGATGCCCTGCTTTAATGTTCAATCAGGTGTCACAACAAAGAATGATAAAATATATTTCGATTAACTTGGTTGTGTTTTCTCTTTACCTCTTTCATAATGTGCATGAGGCACCGGAGAGTTTGACTCGCTAGAAGTATTATAAGCGTATATGTTCTTTATTGGAATGTATTTGGATTTTTTTTTTTTCCCCAAAACAAAGTAATAGATCAACTTGGTTGTGTCTCCTCTTTACCTCCTCCTAATGTGTGTGCACTGGAGAGCTCGGCCCTGGCTCAACAATGTTGTAATTGGACTGCATACATTTTCTAAATATAACATATAGATAAAAAAGACAGGATTTTATCATTATCGGTAGGAAATTATAATGCTCCCACTTTTTTTAACCGGGCCATTGATTTTTTTTTCTTTATCTTTTTTCTGGCTGGCTTTCAGGCAGCCGTTATTTTCTCTGCTTCTCCCACCCCCACTTTTTTATAACTTTTTTTTGCTTCTTCCACTCAGAAAAATTTCAAGCTGCGGCAGCCCAGACAGCACGTCGAAAAAAAGCCTGCTGGCAGCAGACGCTTTTTCTCGTCTTTCGTCCTCAAAAAATGAGCGCTTCTCTTTCTACGATGACAATCGAGCACACCAGCTCCAGAATAGTCAAAATCGACCGGAGAGTCTGGACTCTTGTTCACTTTCTTCTCCTGTTGAATTGATCTCAAGAGGTCCTGACGGGCGCTTCGTAGTGGCACAAGAGGACATTCTAAAGGTTCAGAGCAAGAAAAGTACGAAATGGAATCAATCAGCGGAAGAAAAAGACAGTCAAAACGCGCCGTTTGTCCTTTCTGTGGACCTTTTACCCAGCAACACAACCTACAAGCAAAAGGGAAGTGATGAGGCCCTCTCAGACTCCAACTCTAGTTTTCATCCAGCGAGCGCATCCTCCCCCACATTCGCTGTGCTACCGCACTTGCGCACAGGCCTCGGTTGGCCTCAAACCGCAGCTAGTGCTCTGCTCCTCCAAATGGAACACGAGCGAGAGAGGGGAAACCTCACTCATTGTCTGGAATTGGCAAAGGAGAGAGAACGACTGGCCAGGGAACTGCAGAAATATAGAGTGCGCCGATGCTCGAAAGACGACGAAATGAGAGAGAAAGGCGTTAATGAGCTTGTTCAGGGATTTAAAAGCTACACCTTGCCAAGTAGACATAGAAAGAGTAACAGGAACAGAGATTTGTCGCCAACCTCTTGGCTTCAAGGGGATGAAATTCCCTCAATTACCACAGATAGACCCCGATTTCATCCTTGCACTCTTCCAAAATCCTTCTCCAACCGCCATTCTCTATCCTCAACTGGAGAGTTCCGGCTCCAAACAAAAGGAAACAAGCATTACACCAATAGTCCACCTCCACAATCGACAATGAGACACCAGAGGGTACAAGAAAGCTATGATGGCGTATCAAAATCCACATTTTTTCAAACACAAGAACCTGAATCGTCTTCTGACGAATCGAGACAAGGTGAGACAAGTTTCGAGTGCAGAAGATCCAATTTGGCGCTGGATAATGCGGAGGGCCATTTCCCAGATCTAGAAATGTTTGTGGATGAGCCAGAACCCGGAAGATATTCTACACGTCAACGAGTACAAGCAATGAAGCGGAGTACCAGCTACCACCCCCAGGAAAACTCCCAAGAACCGCAATTGCGTCGAGCTAGGAGCCAAGGTTCCAAATTGTACGAATCAAACAATCAATTCCAGAACCTTCACACGGCAGGAGTAGAAGACTCAGAGTTCCTGACTCCTGATGCTTGGATCCAGGCATTAAGCAGAGAAAAGCGCTCCGATTTAGAGTTTGTGCACACAGGATCCACCTCCAAATACTCTACAATTGTGCCTGATCCATCCCTCGAATCAAGGTCTCACCAGAAACTGTTAGATGAGTGTCTCATTTCCAAATACTCTGCATCTGTTCATGGTCCTTGCCAAGCCATCTATAGTCCACCCCTTGTATCGAGGTCTCACTCAAAACTGATCCGTAAGGGTTCCATCTCCAAATACTCTGCACCTGTTCCTTGCAGACCCAGTTGCAGTCCACTAATTTCATCGAGGCCTCACCAAAAACTGATCAGAGACACTTCTGCTGTCCCCACATGGCCAGAAAAGTGCCAGGACCCTGTCAAACGTTCAACAACGGAGGACAAAAACCCAACCTCGACTAACTGTGTTACAACAGCAGAAATGGACGAGGAGGTTCCCGATTCCGGTAGTGGTTACAGTAGTCTGGCCAGTAGCGGCCGAGGAAGCATGGCGCCCGCTAACGGTCGCTCGATTTCCAGTCGGTCCTCTATTAACGGCAGCGTACGCGCAGAAGACGTCTACAATCACAGAAACGTAAAGGGTCAAAGGTAAGGGACCATAATCATTTGATCATAGGCTTTTACCTTGGAAAATGTTGTCCTGAAGGAAAACCTGACACAACCATATTATTACGTAACACTTGTATCATGATTTTGACATCAGGGATCAACAATACCAAATTTGGACAACAGGCACATCCAAACTTTTCAATTACACACATTTCTTCTGAAGCATTTTACAAAACAACGTCCGTAGCTATGTCCTTCAAAGTTGACTGACTGTCCACAATAGTCCCCACTTCTGAAGATTTTAAGTCTTGTTTTAATAAAGTTGTCTGTTTAAGGCACAGAAGGCTTAAAAAATGCGAAACACTCACATTGAAATACTTAACTTTACGTCCTCAAAAGGATTATATGCGTAAAAAGGTATGAAAGTATCAGGTAGCTATTTAGCGCTTGCAGTTGTTGCTAGCCAACATCCACTACATAGATCTGGCAATAGATTTCAATTTTCCAACTTTCTAAGTAGGGTTTCAAACTAATCATAGGGTTTTAATTTAGTTTTTTACATTTTAGGGTTAGGTTTCAAAGTGGGGGTTTCAAACTCATCCGAGTGTTTTGAATGAGAGTTTTACATCAGTTGTAAGTTTTCAAAGCTGGGTTAAATTAATCCTAGCGTTTCAATTCAGGGTTTTAGGGCTAGGGTTAAAGCAATGGTTTGGGATTCAAAGAGGCGATTTTAAGGCAAGGCAAGTTTATTTGTATAGCACAATTCATACACGAGGCAATTCAAACTGCTTTTAGATTCATCCCTGTGTTTCAAATGATAGGTTTACTGTTGGTGGTAGGATTGGGGTCAGAGCAAGGTTTACGATTTGAGCATGACCTTTTCATTACATAATGTTTATATCATTTGAACCCCTAACCTTAAATTTCTGCAATTTTTCTCAAGTCAGTTGCACAAAAAAAATATTCTTTCCACCTCCATCGTTCAAATCTGATCGTCTTCAACAAGATAGTCCCCCTTTTGAAGATTTTTAGTCTTTTTTTTAAGTGTCCACTTGTCAGATTCACGTGACGCGTCCAGTTTTTGTAAACCAGGCGTTTCAAGTTCATGGCTATTCCTGAGTGTGTTATAAAAATGAAAATTGTTTTTGTGTTCTGTCCACGGCAGAAAACCTTCTGTTGACGAGAACTACGAGTGGGACGAGGTGGACGTGTCCTCACAGGCAGGAGAGCACCATGGTAAGCCTATTAACACATTTTCAATGTCCCCATCAGCCACTGTAAAAAGGCCTCTCTTCCTTTTCAAAATAGAGTAGAGCCTGCCCCATGATACAATGTGAATCGGTGGAGATTGCAAAGTGAAATTGCCGTATAGCAGCGGGTACCAACATATGCTAAATAACTTGGTTTCCTACCCCATTAAATTTGAGGGGATTATGTATGTGTTATTTATGAGTAAATAACCATAACTAAATATGTATGTCAAGGAAAAGAAAATTTTATTTGCTTTTAGTGTGACATGAGCTGGGGCAGAAGAGATAGCAGATTCAAATTTAAACTTCCGGTTGCGAGGATTGCCTAAAAAAGATATTTTCTTCTCTTTTTAGCACCATTGCAAGCCTTATGTAGTTTATCTAATCTCAAGCTTCTTCATTATGTTTTTACTTCTCCCTTTAGCATCATAGCAAAAAAAAAAATATAGCACAGCAAATACGGTGTTGTCTCGCCGACTAATTCTTAACTGTATGAGAAGGGCATTGTGAGAAGTAATTCAGTCAATAGAATATTGGCATTTGCATGATTTTGTGAAGCTAATCAATTGCAGACAATTTGAAGTTTGAATTTTGGGCATGCAAAATAATTTGTTGCCCACGTAGTAAAGTGGGTAAAATACTTTAGAGGCCTCAAAAAAACCCATCTTATTCCTTATGCTAAAGTGAAAATTCTGGGGGTCTACTATTCTTGACCTGAACTGAGATACTTGGTTGGTCAATGGATCAAAACATAAAAAAGCCTAAAGGAAAGCTAAGCTAGTTAGCTACATAACACGTGTGTGGTTCCTTCCACGCAGGTCCTTTAACCCCGTGGAATCGGCGCACACCATTCCTCAAGTCTGCAATGGAAGAAGCAAACCTTTTCCTGCCGGACCATCAAAGGCGCTCGGCCTTGCCTCAAGCTAACAGCGTGCTTTTCTGAATCTTCAACGAGTAATTCAGCGATGTCCAGTTTTCTCAAACGTTTGCCTCGTTGGCATAAAAGGAGATCAATGTTAGCTAACTATCTCTATAGCGGAGTTCTAGGTCCCTTTAATTTACTTTTAACAATGCTTTGTTCTTGAATAGAGTTTCTGAAAAGCAAGTACTGTTTTTTTTAGCTGTTGACTCGCTCTAAATGTTGCTGGGGGGAAAAAGTTATCGGAATAGAGCTCCTTTTATCTGGAGTGGGACAAATTCTTGCAGTGTTTTTCCCAACCAAATACTTTTATGTCACCTAGTGCCCCCTGGTGGTGTGGAATACTACTTCAATAAAACACTATTGATTAAAATCACAAGCAAAAACAGATGTGCTGTCACATAAACGGGAATTTAGATTTCATAATTTTAATCATGAAGAATCTTATGTCTACGGAAGCCCGAACGAGCATTTTGCAAAGCAAGCTTGTGCCAGTAATGCTAATAGCACAGAATCGGCCACTTGCTATTGAGTCCTGTGATTCAGGCATTTTCCACTGTTTCTTTCTCTTGCCACTTGGCTGCAGCTTATTGTTAGCGTCTCTTGCTTCATCCTTGAGTGTTGCTCGACTTAGAGATGAGTTCAAATGAATTAGGCATCTTCCTCTTTTGTTTCCAGTGTTTTACTGTCCAGCCACTTAGCTGAGAGCTACAACTTGCTGTTAGCGGCTATTATGCCAACTCCTCCTGCTTCATCCTTTAGTGACACTCGCCTTCCACATCTGAGTTCTGTGATGCAGGCATCTTTCACTTTTTTTCTACCGTTTCTTCATCCACTCACATTAGGCACTTAGCTACTTGCTATGGCTTGCTGCTAGCCATTTTTGTAAGCAGCTCCTGCTTCATCCTATGTTGCGATTCGCCTTTGACAGCTACAGTCCATGATTCAGCCAACCGTGTTGGCCATTTTGTTGCATTCTACTGCCAATGGACCCTGTCCACTTTTTTCCACTGTTTCCTTCTCTTGCCACTTGGCTGCAGGCTACAGCTCGTTGCGAGCCGCTATTGTTATCTGCTGCTGCTGCTTGGTCTTTTAGTGTCACTTCCACAGCAAATATCATCCTGTCATTCAGGCATCTTTGGCTTTTTCCCCACTGTTTCGTTCTCAAGCCACTTTACTGCAATCGATGGCTCACTGCTATAGCATAGATTGCTTTGTTCTCGACTTGCACAGCGAATGTCGCAGAGTCCCGTCATTCAGGCATCTTGCACTTTTTCCCCAATTTCCCCCTCTAGCCCCATGACTGCCGACTCTGACTTGCCGCCATTGTTAGCTTCTTCTGCTTTGTCCTGAAGTGTCACTTGACTTCGACAGCTAACGAAGGCTAATCATGTCATTAGGAATCTTCTCCCATTTTTTCCACTGCAGGGGCATGAAGAGAACTAGAGACAAGACAAATCAACATCATTTTAATTTGTAGTCAGTGGGTTGCATTCAAAAGTCTGACCGGCCTTGGTTTAGAAAATATTTTATGAAATATATATTTTAACTGAAAAAGTGGGCTACTGAGAGACACTGGGGACAAGCATGCCCCTCAAACAGCAATCATTTTTAACCTTTGAAACGTTTTATATTTTAAAACTGTTCAGGAGGACAGATCAAAAGGCCTGACGGAATGTGACATGTCAAATAACATTTACTGGAATTAGCAAACCACAAATCTAATAACAAATTCAATGAAGCTCACAAATATGCATTCTTGTCTGGTAAAGTAGGAAATCACTGTCATCCATTCAGCAGAAATGTCAGCAAAATGTTGATTTGAAAGGAAAAGCAACAACCAAAAGCGGCGGTGACAGTTTAAAAGCCTCCGTTCAAGACCGTCCGGGCCGCCCAAAGTGCATACTTAAACCTGCTCCAAGCCGCATCGAGATGGTTCATGTACACTACCGATTCCGTCGTCATTGAAATTGTTTGCGCAATCGTTTCCAGCCAGGAAAGAATTCCATCAACCTATTTAGGACACCCCGACTTGCTCAGTTTGGGGATTTGACACGACAAATAGACAAGCTAGTAAAAATAACATCAGTTAACCCTGAGTTACTAAAATGGGCTGAAGTCAGGCTAAAAAAAATGGGGGGAAATTTTGTAAAAAAAAATATGATCAGCATCTTTGGGGGTTTCAGAGTTATACATTTTAAGGTATGAGGTAGGTTAAGTGGAACGGTTAGGAGATTAGTGGTACGGTTTAAGGTTAAGTCAAGTCATGTTTATTTGTTTGGCCCTTAATCAGAAAGAGTCTCAAAGAGCTGCACAGACCACAGATTAATCCAAACCACAGACTATTATGACACTATCCCCTGATCTAAAACCTACATGAGGGCAAATAATACACAGATACACAGATATTTGGTTAGGATTCCAAGTGGCTTTTAATTTAGGATTTGACATAATTTCTAAAGTTTCATGGTTGGAGGTTAGGGTTAAGGTTCTTGTTAGGGTTAGGTTTTAGGGTTAGGATATAAATTATTTTTAATTCATCTTAGGTTTTTAAATAAGAGTTACGTTGTTTTTAGGATTACTACATAGGATTTAAAACTCATGAGTTTTAAAGTTGTTTTTTTACATCTATTTTAGAGTTTCAAATTAGGGATTGAAGTTCATCCCAGGGTTGCAAAAGAGGGATTAAGGTAGTAGGTCTAATAGCAGTGTCTGAAACTCATGACAAAAAATTACCACGGACCAGGGCAGAAAACTGAAAAGTTGCCTGCCCAGCCATAAAGTTGCCTGACCCATTTTTCACAACTTGAAACACAATAAGACGACTCATCGCAAAAAAACATTGTTGCAAAGTATTAAGGTTTGATAATCAGAATATATAACAGAACAACACTTTAAAATTATGTTTATTATAAATCTACTTATAACATTCATTGCATGTATATGACATCGCTGTTTTCCATCTGCCATCAGTATGTACCTGTATTTACTCATCTTCATTCATGCAATGTTTGCGTTGCCTCGTCTGCTACAAGCCACGTGAACTCCTCTTTCCACAATACTTTTAATGTAAGTTTACGTTTTATAGCGTCATCAATTTTGTTAGCTTCTTTTGATTATTTCTTCTGGGGCTGAGGTTTTGGCTTGATTCCTAACCACTTATCCATTTTTCTCATGTTCTACTTTGGAAATGCACGATCTTACAACGCTCGGGAAAGTCCGGAAGCACGAAGTTATTCAATGCAGGCTTCTGATTAGCTGCCGAATATGCAAATTGCCAAACAAACCGAAATTCTGAAATTTCCAAAACTAACCAAGATTCCAAAATAGGAATAATACAAACGTTTTTTTTTTTCTTTTTCTTGTAAACGTTATTTCAGACACTGATACTACGTAGGATTTAAAACTCATGAGTTTTAAAGTTATTTATTTTAGGGTTTCTAATTAGAGATTGAAGTTGATGCCAGGATTGAAAACAAGGGATTAAGGTTAGTAGTGGGGATAATAGAGTGGCTTTGGTTAAGGTTAGTAGTAGGGTTTGGGTCAGGATTGAAAGTGGAGTTTTTAAATTCATCCGAGGTTTTTATATTAGGGTTTTACCGTATTTTCCGCACTATATGGCGCACCATGTTATAAGGCGCACCTTCAATGAATGATATATTTTAAAACTTATGCCATACATAAGACGCACCCCATTATAAGGCGCTATAAGTGCATGCTGGTTTAAGATCAGGTAATTGTGCAATTTTGTAATTGTAATCCTGTGCAGTCCTTCGAGACATTTTTGGGATTAAGGGCTATTTACGGTAAATAAATGTGACGACTTGACTACAGTAGAGAATGTAGTTACTTTATGCAACCTCTAGATGTTGCCACGATCAAGGGAATGTCAACAAAATATTCAAAAAGGTCAAACTTTATTAACAAACAAGCTTTCCACAACTCCATTCACTCCCAAAATAAATAAACAGCCGTTTTATTATTTTCTCTGAGGTAAAGCATTTTCGTGACACATCTTTGACATCTTTGAACAACATCGACATATCATTTTATTTTTTGTCCATTTAGTCAACACGCAAAGAAAAAAACGTCTGATACTGTTATTTTAAATGAAACGTTAGTGCAATCGCAATAAAGTGACACTCGTAATGTGCAAAAACAACGAGTGCAAAGCAATAACATAATAACTGTAAAATGTAAAACGTAAACACACAAAAGAAAAACAAAGATCACTCTATAAGCTCCTCATCGACGAATCCCTCGAATTCTTCTTCTGCTGTGTTCGAATTGACCATATCTCAGTGAATGGGCCATCCAACACGTCCGGTGTTTTTGTGCCAGCGCTGTTGCCTTCGTACGTATAGTTATCGTACTGACACTTCTGCTTGCCGCTCTTTGTTGAACAACCCACTGTTCAAGTGTCTCCTCTAACTCTGGCCATCTTGCTTTATTGCCACGGAAACTTTGTTGAGTTTTCCTTACTTGGCGGAGCTTATCTTCATCCTTTCTCCACTTCCGTACCATCGATTCATTTAAGTTTAACTCTCTCGCTGCCGCTCTATTGCCGTGTTGTGCTGCGTGACTGATCGCTTTGAGTTTAAACTCGGCGTTGTACGCGTGTCTCTTAACAGGAGCCATTTTCTTATACAAATGCACGTATGAAAGAGAATCTCGCTCTCTCTCTCTCTCTCTCGCTCTCTCTCTCTCTCAAACGTGACATTCTGAATAATTCTGCGTTTGTTTAAGGTAAATTGTGCTTTACATCTTCACCAGTCATAACCCTGGATTCAGACAAATACTGTATTTGTTGAATATGAATTAAGCAGTTTAATGGGTTAGCCATTTTGCCACTTAGTAAACAAATACAACACGAGCCCCGGCAACTACCAATCGTTTAATATTTCCCAGTATGCACAGCGCGAAAAATGGAGTCGGCGGCTGTTTCTCGTAGTTGCGAGACCTTGCGAATTTAATATTGAGCCATATATAAGGCGCACTGTGTTATAAGGCGCATGGTCAGCTTTTGAAAAAAAACAAGACTTTTAGGTGCGCCTTATAGTGCGGAAAATACGGTACATTGTTTTTAAGGTTTCAAGGCAACGTTTAAAACTCATTTTTTGGTTTAAGTTTAAAGTTATAGGTTCATATGAATTTTAGAGGTTCAAAGTAGTGTTAAAAACTCATCCTGGGGTTTCAAATAAGAGGGTTATAGGGTTACAGGTTCGAATTTTCAGTGGGTTTTTTAAACTCATCGTAGGGTTTCAAATTAGGGTGTTAAAACATTCTTAGGGTTTTGAAATCAGGGTTTTAGAGTAAAAAGCTAGGTTTAAGGTCAGGGTAAGGATCCAAAGTTGGGGAAAGCTTTCAAAACACAGTTTCCAGACAAACTGTCAGTTTATTTTTTTGCTTGAAGGATATTCTCCGCCGAGACGCTGTCACGCAAACACGGAAAGTGTCTTTTTGTGTTTGATGCAAAACTCACTCGGACGCTTTTCCGCGTCAGACTCTCTCCACTCCGGAATAAAAAAGGCATCCGTGACTTTTCATGTAAATACATTTGCTCGCTCCCACTGAGTGTTTTCCACCAATCAGAAAAGCATAGCGGCTAAACCCTAGTTCTTTGCCTCCAGCCAAGCTATAGTCATCGGATTTGGCAAACCTGGAGCTTTGAACTAGACCCAGTGAAGAGTCTATGCCCAGTTGCCCTACTTTGTCTTTTCTTTCTTCCCCTCGTCGTTCTCTTCTTTACTCTTAAGCAGCAATACGATCCATAAAACCTGGGAAGAATTGTCATTCACACACCTAAATTCATAAAATGGGATCTGACGTGATACAACCAAAATAAGCAAGCCACGATGACCCATAGTACCCGTTTCCTGAGTTCTTTTTCTTCCTCTTTAGCAACAATATAGTCCATAGAACCATAGCAAATCAATTTCATACATTTAGGTATGAAAATGTTGGTTTCTACGTAATAAAACCAAACGAATAAGCCATAAGGGCCCGATGAGACCCAGTGAGAGTGCATACCCCTGCCCCCTGATTTCATACTGGAATGTTCAGTGTGCAAAAATTTGGCAAACTAAAGGACCAGGTCCTTGTTTGCCCTGTGGTAGGACAACCAGGGACAGAGGAGTGTCGGTTCTCTTTCAGAATCAGAGTATTATTAAGTCTCCGTGTGAACGATAGGGTCAATTTTCCCGTCGATTCCGGAAAAAAAACTACTGCCGCTCACTGTTGCCACTCGTGTAAAACAAATCATTCCAGCAGCGTCCAGTCGGAGGGTCAATAATGTTAATTACGCCGCGAGTAAACAGAGTCATCTAGAAATTAAATTGACCTCACAACAATCGGCAGCAAAGATCATGCCGGCTTCCCAACTTGATTCAGGACAAAATCAATCAATGGGGCCTTACATCTTGCACAGACACAACAACCACCAACCCAAATGCAGTCTAGATGGATGGACGCAATTAAGTGCTCACATTAAGCAAGTTGTGGGGACAATTAGGCCTCATACTGAGTTCAAGTCTCTGTAAGCACCGAAGAACAGTTTTTCTATCTGAGTTGATCATAAGAACAAGATCTAAAGGAGGTGAATTGTACAGGTTGTGTTAGAACTGGTGTCAGAACAAGACTGAAAAAAGAAGCTTTCCCTAAAAGGTAGGTTTCTTCCAAGCCTAAAGTTTCCGAAGGGGATCCTAAAGGGGTCTTCCCCAGATCCCTAGACACCATGCACTCATCTTATAGCTACTAGATTGCCAGAATCACAGAAAAACTAAAAGAATCCAAACTGTATGATGGCTTTTCGTTTCCAAAAACCTTAGGAGTTTCTGGGGAAATCCTTTAAATGGTCTCCCAAAGAAAGGAGAAACTAAAAGCACAGGTTTTTCTTCACGAATCCGTTTCCTGTTCTGGAAAGATCCTTTTCAAGATTCTTTGGTAGATCATCAGAATGAATGAGAAACTGAACAAATCCAAACTGAAAGAAGATTTGAACAGCAGGGGAAGTTACAGTATCTATCTAGCACATTGGAGTTCTCTTTTGGTATGATCAGATTAATTGTCCAGTCACTGGACTTTCCTTTAATCTTTAAGGAACGATGAAAAGCGAATGCAATCTGTTCAGTTACAGCAGCAACCATCTATAAACAACAACACAAAAAGATGACTTCTCACATCTGTTTTGCAATCTGGCACTATTCTCCTCAGTAAGGTCGCCCTGGCGCTGTCATTTAGAAATGCATGCATCCCTCATTTATGTTTAGTGCAGTAGTAAATATGTGCACGTCCTTGTAATTGATCTGACTCTGTGGTTGTGGCCATCTTGAATGATCACATGATCCGAAAACACAAGACCTAGACAACATGGAAGAGAGTATCTTGTCCCCACTCCACACTGTCCGCAGTCACAGACTGGAGCGAGAGTCGGGGCTGTCACATATATGACATATTTTTCTAATCGTGAATATTTATCATATAAGTGAATATTTTTCCCATCCACCCACTTTTTGACCACGCTATAATGAAATGTCGTCAAAGAGCATATAGGCACACGTGGAAGCAGACAACACTGGTTTGCCTAATTCCGACTCCCCTTCACTTAAACGCGCAGTCGCTTTTACCATTCGCTTCTCACCGCTGCACTTCCGATAGAATGAGTGTCGCGATCGTAGTCTGTATAATGTGTTTATTGAGAAATATTGGTTGCCGTGACTAAAACAACAAAGCGATTGTTGTCCATATAGAGTACGTTTTTTAAGACATGTTTATGTGAAAATCACCAACATTGAAGGAAACCTAATGTCGCGAAATAATCACGGCCACGACCAGTAGGACAGATGTTGCCCTACTTGCGTTCCGGTCGATCGTTCCTAAGTTGAATATGTTAGTAAGTTGCTTCAGTGCTATATTTTGTATGTTTAAGGCTTGTATAAGTAACTTATATTTTTTTGTACTGAAAAATAAACATTTAATAGAATAATATGCTCTATAAAGATCAATAAAGTGAAGTTTAACTTACTTTAGAAAGATGGGCTTCAAGAGTTAGGTGACTTCTTCCTCCTCCTTGGTAGAAAGTGGACAGAAAAAAGCGATCCAACCATTTTCTCAGCCGCATCAAGCTTCCTTATTCCACTTTCATTTCAAAAGAAACAGCTCGCCTCTTCTTTACACTTTACACCTACCATATTGAATGGATGCACGAGATATTAAACAAAAATATCTAGCTAGTGCAGATTGAATACACACAAACCAGGAAGTAGTGTTGTGGAATGTGGATAATAACTAATGATAAGTATGTAGGCATCTGGTAAAGGCCGTGGGATGACGTTGTTGCAAGAGGTCACAAGCTGATATGCTGAGGAGCCAGGTCGGACGACCTTCACGAAATATCTTAACTTTATTCGAGAACACTATAAAAGCCAATGTTGAACGTCTGGAACGCGTCCCGAATGCAATAAAGCGCGTTCCCTTTTCGCCATATCTCCTCTCTGCGTATTTTTTGGGGCGGCGCCCAACAGATGCCCACATACTTATTAGTTATTATCCACATTCCACAACAGTAGAAGCCGGATTTCTTCTCTGGGGTGGATGCTGGGTGACCTCTCACAGCGCCACACGCTGGTAGTGGCGGAAATAAGCACTACAGCATTGTACAAAAACTTACAGCAATGTACGGATATTTTTTGACATCCTTAAAAAATGTTCATCTCAACCGTTTTACGTCAAGTCATTTTTATTTGTATAGCCCTAAATCACGAAGAGTCTTAAAGGGCTTCACAGATTATTACACGAGTCGAATGGTCGATCAAGAGATCGCAGGTTTGATTCTCGGCTCATTCTTGTTATATGTTAAAGTGTCCTTGGGCAAGACACTGAATCCCTAATGCCTCCAATAGCAGGTCTGACGCTGATGTTGGTTTGTGTGTTAAAGTATGAATAAAGTATCCATCTATCTATCTATATCTATCTATCTATCTAAAGGGGAAAGTGTGAAGCACATTGTAAAGCATTTTGGGAGGTATTCATTGACTTGAAATGCGCTATATGAATGCAGAACATTTACATTTATTTACATTTGTTTTCTCAGTTGCACTGCACTTGCCTAATGAACTTAATAAAACCTCACCCTTTTCAAATAAACTTCCAAGAGTCTTTCTAGAGTTTTCTTTCCCCGAGGACCGACATCCTTAAAATATTTCCGAGACGTGTTTTTGTCTTCACTTTCGATTTTTCTGATTCATGTCTCGTTTTTGTTTTATCTTTGTTATTTTTTACGTTAACGAGACCCGTTTGCATAAAAATGGAATTGCGCATATGTTGTGGCGCTCTTGTTTTTGTTGTCTGGAGTTTTTTTGCATAAATGGCTCCATTAAAATTTAAACAGCCCTCAGCTCTTAAACCCCTCCTAACAAAAAAAGAAATCTGGAAACTAATTAATACTTAATACGTTAATTCCGCTCCGGGCTGGGAGGCCACAACCGAGGAAGAGTTTTTTTTTTTTCTTTAACGCTTCCACAAAACTCATTTTGGTTTCATTTGTATGTATTAATGTACTTGCAAGACTCGACTGCTTGAAACAAATATTTTTGCACTGCAGGCAAGGTGAGAGCGCGACCGCGAAAGCGCATTTATCCTGAATGTAATGGTCGTTAAGTCTCGTCCTTCAGTAATCTATTACTTATTTCCCCAGTTTTCCCCTCTAGTCACTCAGGTTAGCCTCTCTAGCTTTTTAACGTTGGCTGTTGATGCTTCGTCTTTTATTGTAACTTGCCTCAGCTGGCCATGCAAGCAAATGGCACCGGCTCACATAATTCAGGTAGCTTCCTTTTTCCCCCCACCATTTCCCTCTCTAGCCATTCATGTTGGGCACTTGGCTGCAGACTATGGCTCATAGCTGTTTGCTATTGTTACGGTTAGCAGCTCCTGCTTCATTATTAAGTGTCACTTAGCAAGTTATGTGATTTAGGCATCTTGAGTTTTTCTTCCTCTGTTTCCTTCTCTAGCTACTGATGTTAGCCACCTGGCTGCAGGCGGCCTTGCCGCTAGCCACTATTGTTATTGATAGCTGCTTGTGCGTCATCCTTCAGTGCCACATGCCTTCCTTAGCTGCTCATGCAAGCAAATGTCACCTAATCTCATCATTCAGGCATCATCCACTTTTTCCTTCTCTAGCCACACATGTCACGGAGTTCCATGATTCAGGGTCCTGACACTTAAATTCTGCTTTGTTCATCATTTTTTACTGGCATCTGTAGCTTCTCAGATGCTAAAGTTAGCCACTTCCAACAGCAACTCCATCTACTGGCTTTTTATAAAAAATAAATAAAATAAAAAATAAAAATCGCCAGTCTTGAGCCATAAATGAATGATGTCTTCTTTCCACAATGACATTTTCTCACAAGCGCTAGCTTAACCTTGATGATTTTGAAGGTCGACTTGCACTAAGAATCAAAGTGGGAAACATTGAGACATTGCCAGAAATTCACAATCTTGGCCACGGAAATATATACCGCGAAGAAAGCGAGCCAAGATGGACTGGAATCCTCTCGGGAAATCTGCTGGGAATTTTCTCGCCAAGACCACGACAGGTAAATCCCGCCTACTGGGATGCCCGAGATTAGCAATATCTATTTACATAAATGCAAACCCCGCCCACAAGGGGCCCGGAATCTCTCATGTGCGCCAGCCGGCATGTCCCTTACGGTGTCAGCTGCTTCGTATATATTAAGGAACCTCGAACACAATTTGGGGGGGGCTGTCTAGGGTATGGGTGAGGTGGGGCCAAATCGGCTTTTCCCCGAAAGAAAACTTTGATAAAAACATTCAAATGTTTTACAAAATTCTGAAAATGAAGTAATTACAATTAGTAAGAAAATACACAAGTAATAAATACAACAGTAATTCACCAAATAAGTACAGTGGATTCTCGACTCTAATCCGTTCCAGAACCCTGTTCGAAAACCGATTTGTTCGATCACCAAAATCCGTTCCAACACCCTGAATGTTTACCTTGAATGTTTAACGTAAACATAAAGCTAACCCAAGCTAATCGTACTTCCGCGTTATCCTAATCTTCCGTACGAAAGATTACGCTAACATGAACGTGTAAATTTTTTTTAAAAAGGATAAAGCAAAGAATTATGCATAGGATTTCTTACCTTTGTGGTGGTCAGCAGAAGGCGCAGGTGGACAGTGGGGTATTCCCTAGCAAGATCAGACACTCGCACACCTCCTTCATATTTTGCTATTATTTCTTTCTTACATGCAATAGTTGTACGCACTACTTTTCTCTTTCACCTGTAGCAACTTTGCTGCTTGCACTGACTTTCTTCTGAGGCATAATTAGGGGCTAAAACACTCCGTTCACCGATATTAAAAGCGAAAGCAAAAGGAAGCACGTCCGCACGTGATAACAGTTGGTCACGAAAAGAGCCATCTACACCCGTACGCCGCTCAGCATCGCACCCTAGCGTACGCACTCAGGTATTACCGGCGTTCGAACTCCGATTTTTTGACCGAAAAGCGAAGCAAGAATTTCTCGAAATTTTTGGTCGGACTCCGATTTGTTCGAACTGAGAGGCGTTCGAAAACCGAGGTTCCACTGTATTTACGTACATTTTCTACACAAACAAATCTAAAATTAAAGAGAGGATTGATATCAAAATAAATCACTCAGTAAATAATGGTCCGCACAAATATATTGAGCCAAAGCTAGCAATTCACAAACTTGAATACAGACATAATTTCCAGTAGCCAATAGGGATGCAAAAAGTTCTCTATCAATGGGATAAAAAAATTGAATTTAGAGTAGAATTGGATTTTTGCTAATTAAAAATGTAATTGCCTCCTATGAAAATAATTAAAGCTGAGACCAATGTTAGCAATTTCCCAAAGGAGAAAGCGTGCAAGCCGGCATGTCGCTGTTTTTAAGTGTAAATAAAGTTTGGCATTGCAATATTTCACTAGCCTTTTCATCAGCTTCTTCTCAACCCAGTACACCAGCTCTGACCAACTCCAGCTACTGGCCCTTTTCAGCCGCTGCGATGCTCGACTTGGGCCAACAGGACAAAGCAAAACTTCAGAATGTTTGATAGAGACAAAATTCACGTTAGTCGATATGGAATGTGAATTCTCTCTGGAATTCTTCCAAGAATGTTCTCGCCAAAATCCCACCAGCAGGGAAGGCCTGGGATTGGTTCAGATGGAAAGGGAATTCCGCCCCCAAGAAGCTATTCAAAGGGGGGAAATAAATGAGAATCGGGGGACATTTAGATTTTCGACGAAAATTTCGATTAATATCCTCTGCGAAGAAAAAAAAAAAGGAGAGACCGATTAAGGCAATTCTCTCAAGATGGATGCCTTTGAATGATCCAGCTGTCATGTTCCCCTTGTTTGCTGCGCCGTGAAAATAAAGCTTGCTCTTGCAATTGCTTTGTAATTAGTCCCTTTTTAGTGAAGGATTTTGTACATTTGACTATAAAGGATTTTATACAATTGAATACAAGTTACATTTATGCAGTGCAATGAATGCAGAATATTTTGTCTAGTTCTGTTGATAACAGGACTCTGACGGAGGACGGCAGGTGATGTTTTGAGAACAAGGCCCTGATGACGTAGAAACGCTAGGTGTTGTTTTGGTTAATCTTAGACATCACGGCGCTCTTCTCCGAGGTGGTGGAGCCCAGGTGCGGCCATGGGAGGAGTCGGCGCACCGTTGTGCGGGAAAAGGATGGCCAATGAGAGGAGGAGCGAGAGGACTTGAGAGAGGGCTTGCCAAAGACTCCGGTGACACTAATTCGGCCATATTGGATGGAGTTCATTTTACTCTTAACCTTCTATCTAGCTTCCTTTTAGGTTTTTACCTATTTACTTTTCCAGCTATCAACCTACTTTTTAACTATTTAACAAGCTATCTAGCCTTTTACATTTTTTATGCTATCTAGCTAACGTTAATTAGTTAAATTGCTAATGAAATTACATCTGCCCCCATTCGAAAATGTCGGCTTTTCTTGTTCATCTTTTTCATCAAGAAACGAGCGTGCATTGTTGGGTAGATGTAGGTTGTGTTTGGTTAATGGAGTAAGATAACTAATTCGAACAATTTGGTAAACGATACATTTTAATAATTAGTCATTTACACTAGCTCTGACCAACTCCTGCTATCGGCACTTTTCAGCTGCTCCGGGTGTGCAGGTTAAATGGCATCAAAAGGACAAAGCAAGAAAGTCTTCAGTGAGTGATTTTTGCCGATTAAAAATGTCCAATAAATCCCTCCATGGAAAAATGAAAGCTGAGACTGATTTTGGCAATTCCCTAAAGGAGGAAGCAGCCCGGAAGCTTTTGAGTGAGCCACCATTGTTGTTAGCTGCTCACTGTAACTAAAATTTACTTTCATTGCCCTTTACATTAGCTTATTCTCAGGCACTTACACTAGCTCTGACCAACTCCAGCCATCAGCTCTTTTCAGCTGCTCCGGGTGTGCAGGTTAATTTTCATCAAAAGCAACCAGCAAGAACATTTTTTCTCGTTGTGCCGACTAAAAATGGCGACTAATTGCCTCCGGGGAAAAAAGGAAAAGCCGAGACGGATTTTGGCAATTCCCTAAAGAAGGAAGCAGCCCGGAAGCTCTCGAGCGAGCCAGCCGGCATGTCACTGATGTTGTGGATGACGCTTGACAGAAACAAACAAGGGATCCGATTTATTCCAATTTGATTCCCGCTGTCGATTCGCCGCGACACGACAATGCACTCAGGCCTCATGACTTTTTGAGCAGCCGCCAAAGAAAAGAAAAAAAAAAAAAGAAAGAAAAAAAAAAGGAAAAAGCTCGCTCGCTCCATCGTTTCTTTAGCAAACTTCTCTCAAACACTTCCTTTCCGATGCTCTCGCCGATGATACGTTTCCGTTTTCTCGCAAATGTCACGAGAGATTGCATTTCCTGGCGCTTCCGATTTGTTTTGTTGTGAGAAACAAAAATAAAAAAACAAACCATGTATTTCAAACACCGTCTAGAAGGGAGGAAATGGAAGTCCTGCCGTGCAAGAAGAACAGAGGACTGTTATTACCGCCCGCAAGATGAATGGCTTGATGATTAAGTCGGGAGTAAAAGAGAAAAACAAATTCAAAGGGATTTTGAAAAGGACACAAATAGATACCGTATTTTCTCCACTGTGAGGCGCACCTAAAAGCCTTTCAAAAGCTGACCATGCGCCTTATAGTACAGTGCGCCTAGTGCAGGGGTGTCAAACTCATTTTAACTCGGGGGCAACACGAGTAGATTAAAGAGAAAGAAAAGAGAGATAAAGCTATAAGAGAAAGAGGGAGGGAAAAGGAGAGAGGGCGGGACAAAGAAAGGAAAAGAGAGGGAGAGAGCGTGAGGAAAAAAAGATAAAAAAACGTGAGAGAGGGGGAAAAGAAAGGGAGAGGAAGAAAGAAATCCAAAGAGAAATAGAAAGACAGAGAGAAAAGAAAGCGTGAAGGGTATGAAGAGAGAAAGAGCAAAAAGGAAAAAAAGGAAGTTAGAGCAAAAGAGGTTAAAAGACACAGAGAGAGAAAGAGACAAAGAGCAACAAAGGAAGAGAAAACAAGGGACACGGAGAGTGAAAGAGACAGAGACAGAGTGGGAAAAAAGGGGTGGAAAGGAGAGAGGGAGAGAGAGAAATAAATACAAGTACTGTGTCTTTGTTCGAGGCACCTGGCTTTGGCAACATCAAGTGAACGTATTTCAACCTGCAGCTTGTTTTTCTCTTGCGCTCCTCTGAGTGTTGTCTCGCGGGCCGCCCGTTGGACACCCGTGGCCTAGTGTATGGATCAATAGTGAGTCGCAACAGGTCTTGCAATGTCACATAGTTCCGCAACTTAGGAATGTGTCACTTGTCATCTTGACCCGTTTTCCCACTGTTTTCTTCTCTAACCACTAGTATGACTCATTTATGGCATCAGGCAATTCAGGCATCTTGTCATAAACAATTTTCTTCCACAGTTTCTTTTTCTAGCCACTCATGTCATTGATTTTTGTCGGTGTTTGAGCCTTCAATGAACGAGGTATATTTTTGCAGAACGAGGATTCCATAAGATGATTGTAAAGGTTGATTTGCACCAAGAATTCCATTTTTAAAGCTGTCAACGACTTTGTTGAACTTTTAGCGTATGCGTCGCTGGCGTACCGGCATGATGAAGCACTCACTTTCCGATACACGCCACCGAGACTTCCCGTTTGTTGACAAGCACCGAGCTTTAAAGCAATTGCAGCAACGGGAGAATAGGCCTGGGAGTTGACGTTTGTCATTTCCTGTCCATCCAAATCCCCGGCACGGTTAAACCCGGGGACCAAAACGATCCCTGCACGATACCCGCTTTTGCACCAGAATACTAATAATAACCGACCGCCGATCGCGCCGCTCTCATCTCTGATGGCGTCTCTGTGAAAAGATTTAAACTGAAGAGGCGTGCCGACACCCGCTCGCCATTGATGCTTTCAAAGACGTTTTCCCAACATTTTATCCCGGCTAGCGCCACGGCAAGAAAGCTCAAAAACAGCTTTATATCTCTCGATCAAAAGCAGGACGGCTCAAGTCAAGTGCAGTGGTTTATGGAAGGGGGTTATGATAAACATGAGCCCCTTATCCTTCCGACTGTGGATAAACAAAGTCGTGTCATCACAATGTCACCAGCGATTGAAACACGTCCTACCGCATATCATCGGAAAGCTTATACTCTTGGGATTCAAGATGTGGACCGTTTCTAAATGTACTTGTCACAGAAACATTAACAATCAGCCTGCAACAAGATACTGGAAAACTATGAAGCCCAAAAGTGCTGCCATATTCCACTCATGAAACGATTATAAATAAACATGGTCTGACCGGCAGATTTAAGAAAAAAAAATCCACCTAAAAGCATTCCTGCATCATTTGACGATCCTCGTTATAATCCCCTTTGTTTTGCTCCATTATTCCCCTTTACAAATAAACAGACTGGTCGGAAGAATTTCAATATGGTCGTTAGCCTCTGACTTTTTGATTGACACCACTCTCGGCCAATTGCAAGCTTTTTTCACAGTCCTTAGCCTGTGACAACCTTTGAGGGCCTGTATTGAAAAAAAACGACATGACCTACTTCAAAAATCTTTAGCCAATAGTAACCAAATCAAATGTTGATTCACATATTGATTAGCCAATGAAATTTACCACATAATTCTATGCAATTTTACAGTATGTATTCAAATCAATGCCGAAAACAAACCTGCGTAAATGCAACCCACATCCATTTTTACGCAAGATGATCAGTATGCACAATCCATGTTTGATTTCTGGAATGAGAAGTCAAACATTTAAAAGCTCTTTCACAATGTCTTAAAATTGGCCATAGTGAAATACACGTTTGCAAAGGTTTTAGGACTGTAAACTGGTCGTCTCCAAATGGAAACACTTTGACATACCTTTAGAAAAATGTGCAAAATACAACGATTATTTTTTTTAGATTGTGATCAAATTTGACCTGGGACAAGGTAAGGCTTCATGCCATTGTCCCAGCGTTTCCAGCTAAAAAATCCCATGCTACACTCTTCTGCAGGCATGAGATTGTAAAAAAAAAATAAAAAAAACTTCTAATTCTGTGTGTTCCAACTAAGGTTAGTCAATGTTAGTAGCACTTGCATTGGTAATTTCAGTTTGGGACAAAACTTCAGAGTGCTACCTATCAAAAGAGACCAAAACTGTCCATATTCTCCAAACTTTTCAAGAACAGTATTCAATTTACTTTGGGATATTAGGTGAATTTTACAGGAAAGTTAAGGGGTTGAAATAACAAAAGAATATAAAGTAAGTAATTTAATATACATGCATGGTTCTAAATCAATATACGTCAAGGAAAAAATGACATTTGATTTACCTTGGGCGGAGCTGGTCAAGTGGAGTAGTGGGTGGATGCAGACGGAGGAGGACCTGGTGGACTAAAAATGAAATTTCAAATTATTTACATGCGAAGATTGTCACACCTTAGAAGATCTTTAGTGAAGTTCCTAAATAATGGAGTGTCCTCTACAAAGCTAGCATAAAACGATCTTGTCGTCAGTGGCTAACCACATAAACAATGATAAAATGCCGATACTTGTGGCACGCTCTTCATAATGCTACTGCTAACACTGCCACTACGATTTGACATTTAAAGAGGCGCCATCTTTGATTGAAGTTCTTGATTCCTAAAAAAATGCGATATCATCTACGAAGTTATCATAAAACGACCTCATCGTCAGTAGCTAACCATGTCAACAAGAATCAAACACCGATACTCATAATGCTAAGATTTATGCTTGGAATTTAATCAACTAAGCTCTCCAGTGCCTCATGCACATTTATAGAGAGGTAGAGAGGTGACACAACCCGAAAGAGCTCACTTTAGAAGTAGAAAATGGCATTAACATTCAATAAAGAAAATGTAAATGTATTCTAATAAGGATCATAAATGCTTAGAATCTAATAAACTAAGCTCTCCAGTGCCTCATGCACATTAACAGAGAGGTAGAGAGGTGACACAACCCGAAAGAGCTCACTTTAGAAGTAGAGAATGGCATTAACATTCAATCAAGAAAATGTAAATGTATTCTAATGAGGATCATAAATGCTTAGAATCTAATAAACTAAGCTCGCCAGTGCCTCATGCACATTTATAGAGAGGTAGAGAGGTGACACAACCCGAAAGAGCTCACTTTAGAAATAGAAAATGGCATTAACATTCAATAAAGAAAATGTAAATGTATTCTAATAAGGATCATAAATGCTTAGAATCTAATAAACTCAGCTCTCCAGTGCCTCATGCACATTAACAGAGAGGTAGAGAGGTGACACAACCCGAAAGAGCTCACTTTAGAAGTAGAGAATGGCATTAACATTCAATCAAGAAAATGTAAATGTATTCTAATGAGGATCATAAATGCTTAGAATCTAATAAACTAAGCTCGCCAGTGCCTCATGCACATTTATAGAGAGGTAGAGAGGTGACACAACCCGAAAGAGCTCACTTTAGAAGTAGAAAATGGTATTAACATTTAATAAAGAAAATGTATAAGTATTCTAATAAGGATCATAAATGCTTCGAATTTCACAAACTCAGCAAACCTGAAAAAGCTCACTTTAGAAGTAGAAAATGGTATGAGAATTCGATAAAGAAAATCTGAATTTATTCTAATGAGGATCATAAATGCTTAGAATCCAATAAACTAAGCTCTCCGGTGCCTCGTGCACATTAAAAGAGAGGTAGAGAGGAGACACAACCCGAAAGAGCTCAAATTTATCAAATGATTAATTTCATTTTCTACTTCTAAAGAAAATATAAATGTCTTCTGATGAACATCATACATGCTTAAAATCTAACAAACTAAGATTTCCAACTATTAAAGAGGCGCCATCTTTAATTTGAAGTTCCCGATTCCCAAAACGGCATGTTGCGAGCTAGCGTGAAGCGATGTCGTGGCTAGCCGCTAACCCCGTCAACAATAAACAAAAAAACATCGCTACTTGTTGCGACGACTTCATGAATAATGAACAGCACTTAGCCCTCGTTTGACTCCTCAGAGGCACCGCTGTCAAGAGCTCAGCGTTACTCGTTCCTCCCCCTGCTTGACAAGGACATTTTTCGCCGCCTCTTTTAAAAGTCACACGCCGCCTCCGACGTCGATTAAACTTCAGTTCGAGCGTCGCTAAAAGCGCCGCGAGGCAGCCTTTGCTAGCTTCCGTGCGTGCCGTGATCTCGTACGTAGCGGGGAGGCACGATAACATCCTGCCTCCGGAGAACGTTGCGCGTAACTTTTATTGCTATATTTAGAAAAAAAGTGCAAAATTGTCATGCCAAATCCTATTATTTTTATTTGTGTCGATACTCGCGTTTACTTAATAAATAACGAAGTAGTCTTGGTAAAAAAAAAATCTGAATTTATTCCAATGAGCATCATAATTTTTCAGAATTTAATAAACTAGGCTCTCCAGTGCCTCATGCGCATTAATAGAGAGGTATAGAGGAAACACAACCTGAAAGAGCTCAACTTCATCAAGTGATTAACTCATTTTTCTACTTCTAAAGAAAATATGAATGTATTCTAATGAGGATCACAAATGCTAAGAATTTAACAAACTAAGTTCTCCAGTGCCTCATGCACATTAATAGGAGGTAGAGAGGAGACACAACCTGATAGAGCTCACTTCAGAAGTAGAAAATTGTATTAATATTTAATAAAGAAAATCTGAATTTATCCTAATGAGGATCATAAATGCTAAGAATTTGACAAACTAAGCTTTCTAGTGCCTCATGCACATTAATAGAGAGGTAGAGAGGTGACACAACCAGAAATAGCTCACTAAAGAAGTAAAAAATGGTATTAACATTCAATAAAGAAAATGTAAATGTATTCTAATGAGGATCATAAATGCTAAGAATCTAACAAACCAAGCTCTCCGGTGCCTCATGCACATTTATAGAGAGGTAGAGAGGAAACACAACCTGAAAGAGCTCACTTTAGAAGTAAAAAATTGTATTAAACATTTGATAAAGAAAATCTGAATTTATTCTAATGAGCATCATAAATGCTAAGAATCTAACAAACTAAGCTCTCCAGTGCCTCATGCACGTGTATAGAGTGGTAGAGAGGAGACACAACCTGAAAGAGCTCACTTCAGAAGTAGAAAATTGTATTAATATTTGACAAAGAAAATCAGAATTTATTCAAATGAGTATCATAAATGCTAAGAATCTAACAAACCAAGCTCTCCGGTGCCTCATGCACATTTATAGAGAGGTAGAGAGGAAACACAACCTGAAAGAGCTCACTTCAAAAGTAGAAAATTGTATTAAACATTTGATAAAGAAAATATGAATTTATTCTAATGAGGATCATAAATTCTAAAAATCTAACAAACTAAGCTCTCCGGTGCCTCATGCACATTAATAGAGAGGTAGAGAAGAAACACAACCTGAAAGAGCTCACTTTAGAAGTAGAAAATTGTATTAAACATTTGATAAAGAAAATCTGAATTTATTCTAATGAGGATCATATATACTTAGAATCTAATAATCTAAGCTCTCCGGTGCCTCATGCAGATTTATAGAAAGGTAGAGAGGAGACACAACCCGAAAGAGCTCAACCTTTTCAAATGATTAATTTCATTTTCTACTTCTAAAGAAAATATGCATGTATTCTAAAGAGGATCATAAATGCTTAGAATCTATCAAGCTAAGCTCTCCGGTGCCTCATGCAAATTCATAGAGAAGTAGAGAGGAGACAAAACCAAGTTGTTTCACTACTTCTATAGAAAATCTGAATTTATTCGAATGTGGAGCAAAACGATTTTTAAATTTTTAAGAAGTAGTGTTGTCTGATGGAATATTCAAGCATGTCTAACAACTCATAATCATGTCCCTCCAGGGCCTCAAGCTTATTTAGAAAAAGTAGAGACCTGACGAAGTTGTGCTAATGCTTCTCTAGAAAATCAAGAAATATTCTAATGAGTAAATGCTTTGAATCCTCCCAACAAGACCATCTCTCCAGTGCCTCGATAAAATTACAAAGAGGTTGAGAGGCGACACGACCAAGTTGTGCGAGTACATCTATTGAAAATCAAAGTATACTCTCGTGTGGTTAATAAATGTTTTGAATCTTTTTAACAAGCAAAGCTCTCAAGTGCCTTGCTCAAATTACAAAGAGGTATGGATGAGACAACCAAGTTGTGCAACTATTTCTACAAAAATCATAAATGCTTCAAATTTCTAATAAGCCAAGATCTCTGGTGCCTCACACACAATACAAAGAGGTAGAGAGGAGACACGACCAAATGATGCTCCTACTTCTATACATTCTAATGAGGAGCACAAACTGTTTTGAATCTTTTTATCAAGACCATCTCTCCAGTGCCTCACTCAAATTACAAAGAGGTAGAGAGAAGACACGACCAAGTTGTGCGAGTACATCTATAGAAAATCAAAGTATACTCTCGTGTGGTTAATAAATGTTTTGAATCTTTCTAACAAGCAAAGCTCTCAAGTGCCTAGCTCAAATTACAAAGAGATACATATGAGACACAACCAAGTTGAGTAACTATTTCTACAAAAATCATAAATGCTTCAAATGTCTAATAAGCCAAGATCTCTGGTGCCTCACACACAATGCAAAGAGGTAGAGAGGAGACACGACCAAATGATGCTACTACTTCTATACATTCTAATGAGCACAAACGGTTTCGAATCTTTTTATCAAGGCCATCTCTCCAGTGCCTCACTCAAATTACAAAGAGGTAGAGCAGAGACACGACCAAATTATACTAATGCTAATTATACTAATGAAGAACATCACATCTCTGACAAACTTTCCAGTGTCGTAGCGGCTGATTGAATATTGTTTTTGTGGCTAAATGTGACCAGTTATCTTTACTCACCGGAGCCTCGCACACATTATGAGGAGGTAAAGAGGAGACACGACCAAGTTGAACTAGATAAGCCAAATTTATTCTAACAACGGACATAGATGCTTGGAATTGAGTCCTTTCTGCCTTTGAGCATGTTTAACAATTTTGATTTTTAAAAAGTTTGATGTTTTATTTATTTCGGATAAAAGAATGAAAAGCTTGAAAATGGTCAAGATTTTATTACATCACAGCCAATGGGCAGCGACTCTGCCCATTTTAGACATTTTGTTTGGTCTGCGGACAATTTACCATCTTCCCGCCGAGCTTCGGGACAACGCCTTCACTTCCCATTTGAGCCAAGCGTCCGCCATCATGCATAATTTAGCCGCGCAAGTGTGGAAACAAGCTAGCGGGGTACTCTTTGCTTATTCTAATTGTGACGCCGCGTGAAGCGACTCCCGCAAATTCTTTGTGATGTTCTTCTAAGCTCCAATTGCTATGCTAGCTAAATTAGCTAGCAGACATGGAAAGAAACCCGAACGGTTTGCAGTGGGCTCGGCTACAGAGTTTGTGGTTGGTCGGTGGTGTGTCTTGGGCATTCAAACAAAAACCTAGCAAGCCTCTCCAGGCCAACAAATGTTTCCACCCGGTCTCAAACCGGGGACCATGTGTGTGTTAGGCGAATGCGCAAACCACTGCACTATGGAAAGAACATATACTATCCATTATATAACAAATTAAAACTTTGCATCATGACAAATTACATCTCTAAGATGCCTGACAGCTATTGGTCAATGTCATATCAAATGCTGGTCCGCTAAGCGTTTGCGTCACGGCTTCATGAAGACCCCGATATGCTTTTGGCTGAACTCCCTCCCACGATGCATTTCTCTCTTTTCAAACCTAGTGTAACAAACTTGAATTTGTTAAGCTATGGGTCTCAATGCTCGCAGTGATGCTAAAGGTTCTCATCTCATTAGCTACAACAATTATCCTCAGTAGGGTCGCGAGGGTGCTGGAGCCCATCCCAGCAATCATCGGGCAGTGGGCAGGGGACACCCTGAACTGGTTGCCAGCCAATCGCAGGGCACACAGGGACAGACAACTCGCTCGCTCATTCACACCTATGGACAATTTGGACCGGCCAATTCACCTGAAATGCATGTTTTTGGAATGTGGGAGGAAACCGGAGTGCCCGGAGGAAACCCACGCAAGCACGGGGAGAACATACAAACTCCGCACAGGAAGTCTGGAGCTGGATTTGAACCCACGCAGGAGGTTCCCAAGACATGAACTGTGCCGCACATGCGCTAACCACTGCGCCGCCGTGCTGCCTTGAGGCTAAAGGAAGAAGCAAAAACATGGTAACCGTAGAAAATAAGCTCACGATTATTAAGGAAAACGAAGATGGTACATTGATTGCTATTGGTTCAACGTTTTA